>NC_091984.1:155985010-156290000 GCF_044704955.1 Pristiophorus japonicus | reverse complement strand
CCTCTCTCCACTCACCCTCCCCGTCTCACCTCTCTCACCCTCTCTCACCTCTCTCCACCCCCCTCTCCCTCTCTCCCTCCCCCCTCTCCCTCTCTCTCCCACACTTTCTCTCTCTCCCCCTCCCTCTCCCTCTCTCTCTTCCACCCCTCTTCCTCTCTCTCCCCCTCCTCCCTCTCTCCTCCTCCTCTCCCTGCACCTCCCCCTACCCTATCTCCCTCTCACTCTCCCCTTCTCTCACTCCCTCTCTCTCTGTCTCACTTCCTCTCTCTCCCTCTCGCGCGCTTTCCCCCCTCATCTCTTTCTTCTCTCTCCCACCCCGCTTTCCTCTCCCTCCCCCTCTCCCTCCCATCATCCTTCCTCCCTCTGCCGCTCCCCCTCTTCCTCCCACCCTCCCTCTCAACCTCTCCCTCTCTCCCTCCCCCTCTCCCTTCCCCTATCCCTCCCTCCCTCTCCCTCACACTCTCCTTCTCTCCCTCCCTCTTCCTCTCTCTATCCCTCCCCCTTTCCATTTCCTCTCCCCCTCTTCCTTTCCTTCTCCCTCTCTCCATCCCCTCTCCCTCCCTCCCTCTCTCCATCTGCATCTCTCTCTCCCCCTCCCTTTCTCCCTCTCATCTCCCTCTCTCTCTCTCTCTCTACTGCCCCCTCTCCCTCCATCCCCCTCTTTCTCTCTCCCTCCCCCTCTTGCTCTCTCACCCTCACCTCTTTCCCCCTATCCCCTCCCTTTCTCATTCCACTCTCCCTCGCCCTCACCCTCTCCCTCGCTCTATCCCCCTCCACTCTCTCCCACTCCCTCCCCCTCCCTCACTCCTTCCCTCTCTACCTCCCGCTCTTTCCCTCCCCCTCCCTCTCTCCCTCCCCCTCTTAGTCTCTCCCCCACTCCCTCTTTCTCTCTTCCTCCCCCGCTCCCTCTCCCATCTCCCTCTCTCTCTCCCTCTCTCCACCTCTCCCTCCCTCCCGCTCTCCCTCTATACATCCCCCTCTCCCTCTATCTCTCTCTCTCCCTCCTCCCTCTGTCTCTCCCCCCTCACACTCTCTCTCCCCCTCCATCTTTGTCTCCCCTCCCCTCTCACTCTCTCTCTCCACTTTTCCCTCCCCCTCTCATTTTCTCCCTCTCCTTCACCCTCCCTCCCCTCTCTCTCCCCTCTCCCTCCTCCTCTCCCTCTCTCACCACCCCTCTCCCGACGACTTGCCCTCCCCTTCTCACTCTCTCGTTCTCCCTCTCCCTCCCTCTCTGCCTTCCACTCTCCTTCTCTCCCTCCCTCTTCCCTTCCCTCTCAACCCCTCCACCTCACTCCCCTCTCCCTTCCCCTCTCCGCCTCCCTCTCTCCCTCCCTCTCTCACTCCCCTTTCACACTTTCCCTCCATCTCTCCATCTCTCCCTCCCGCTCTCACCCTCTCTCTCCTCTTCTCCCTCTATCTACCCTCTCCCTCCACCTCTCCCTCCCCCCCTCTCCCTCTCTCCCTCCCACGCTTTCCCTCCCCCTCCTTCCCTTCCCCCTCCCTCTCTCCCTCCTCCTCTCCCCCTCTCCCTCCCCTGCTTTCCCTACCACTCTCTCCCTCCCTCTCTACCTCCCCCTCTCCCTCCCCCCCTCTCTCTCCACCTTTCCCTCTCCCTCTCCCACTCTCTGTTCCCCTCTTCCACTCTCTCTCACTCTGATAGAGAATTCAAACAGGCTGCATTTAGACAGGCTGTGAAAATTCACAGACAACAAGTCAGAGATGCTACGTGAGTGGGAGCATGTTGCATTAAGTCATCAATCAACTTGACATTTTAGGACCTTGGGTCGCGAGCCAATTAAAAGGTTAAAAGACTATTAATTGAGCCAATAAGGTCAAAGAAGGCGAGTTCTTTTCTGTAAATTGATCCAAGTATAAGTACAGCCATTTTGGCCATGTGATATCAGAAGGACAAAGATCTGGCTTAAAGCCAGAAGCTTGTTACTGCTGCCAGAAATAAAGTGACATTAAATCTACAATCGGAGTTCGTATTTCATTGGAAATTAAGAAATCTAACAATTTTGGCGTCACGAACAGGATCGTTGAGGAAAGAAACTGAATTTTGGACATTGGACCTACATACTGAGGTAAGGACTTCTCTTTATAAAAGTCCTCGGTCAAAAGTCTAAATTCGCCTCTCCTTCGACGCGATTCCAAAAGCCTCCGGTTTGCGAACCCTCTGGTTGGTAGTCGGCTCGAGGTCCCATAGACGTCTAACTTCGGCGGTGTGTTAGTTAATTAATAACCGACCTATTGATCGGCTAGAAAGCCTACGACTCGAGACCCCAGTAAAGAAATCAGTATTATGGCAGCAGGAGATAAGAGCAAAGAATTGTCTACAACTGTTAAAGGTGGGCAGGCACCACCTGAAGTTTCGCTAGATTTAATTCTCGAACAGTTGAAAGAATACATAGAGCAACAATTCAATTTATCTAAAACCTATATTAAGATCAAACAAAAGTACGGAACCTCCAAAGGACAATGGTCCTTGGACGAGATTAAAAAGGTCTGGTGAAAAATGACCCGTATGAAAAATAAACAGTGAACTAGATGGTCCCTGGCAGTTATGGGAAAGATCCGAAACCAGAATGAAATTATAATGCGTTCCCAACATGATCGAGAACTGACCAGTACAAAGGACCAATTGCAAGCTGTTTGTGAACAGCTCCGACAGAAAAAATTGAACTTGAAAAGCTGGAAGCGGAAGTTAAAGATCTTAAAGGTGAAATTAAAGAATGGAAAAAATCATTAGGTCAAGAGACAGTAATAGGAAAAGGAAAATGTATCGGTCAATTCCCAGGGTACCCATGTTTGGATAAATTAAAAGCGCAAACCCGAAGAGACGACTGAGGAATAGATACGGATTCTGAATCCTCTGACGATACAGGGTCGGATGATGAAGAATTAGGGGTGCGCTTTGCCCCGTTTAAAAAAAGACGAGTTGTAGTCAAATCGGAAGAGACTGCGGATGAGGGCAGAACCAAAAAAACATAGAAAAGGGTGTACGAAGAATACTTAGTTCATGATCCGGCAGACCCAGAGAAAATTGATAAATGGTCCAAGGAGTTGCCCAATCCAAAGAAAGGGGGAGTAAAAACGTGGACCAATTGGACCGCTTAAGAAATATATATCAACTTTATCCCTGGGACGGAGAGCAAATTTTGACCATAATGGTGCCAAAAACACAGGGAAGAAAATTGCACGACAAGGTAGAAGAAGCTTTGGGGCAGGATGAGCAAGAATTAGACGCAGAGTGGGAGGCGATTAAACACTGGCTGCAAGCCTTTAGTCCAGCTAAGACAGACTGGGGAAAAATTGCAGCCTGCCAACAGAAAGGAACAGAGGAGATCCTGGAGTATGACGAGCGGTTTAGATGCACGTGGCTAGAACATTCGGGTATGAATAATACGGATGAGGAAATGGATGAACAAGTGTTTGGACCCCTGAAAGCAGCTTTCGTGGCAGGTCGAAAGCCAGAACTGTCCAAAATGCTTAAGGTAGTGTTACCGGACTGGGAAGGTAGAGGAACTACCTTTGCAGAGTTGGTGGATCGATGTAACCAATTAGATCGGGATACGGGAACTAAAGTCCGAGCCCTGCAGGCTATGGGATGGAAATCCCAGGATTCCGATAAACAGTCATTTGGAAAATTACCCGGAAAATGTCATTATTGTGGGAAAGAAGGTCACTGGGCCAAGACGTGCAGGGCAAAACAGAAAGGTCGTGGCTGGGGAAGAGGACGCAGCCAGGGATACAATTCAGCCAACAAGCCAGGCTTGTCACAAGATAACGACCTCATAGAAGCATTTAAGCGACTGACAATACAACAACAGAAGGAATTACTTGGGATAGCAAAAAACGATTAGAGCCCACCCTGGCCCCCCTCCTCGCACTAATACAACAAAGGGGAGATGGGCTATATATAACTGTGAGGGTGGGCGATAAGAATGTGGACTGTCTTTTAGACACAGCGGCGGAATTAACATGCTTACCCCTACAACATGGAGACTTTTTGCCGTTGGATGGTAGGGCACGTACAGCCTATGGAGTTGGGGGCCATAAAATGGAAATTAAAAGGACAACACCGGTACTTATAGGGCTGGGTCCACATGAACTAACCACGCCGGTCTGGATAGGCCCAGTAGATCAACCCCTTTTGGGAATGGACGTTCTAATCCAAATAGATTCATCGTTGCATTTCGAGGATGGTCGGGTGACATGGTCAATTAGAACTTTGAAGAAAGAAGAATTGAAGGAACACCCGATATGGGCTAAAGATAAGAACGATTGTGGCCTACTCCAGATGGAGCCTGCGTCATTTACAGGGACCAAGCCTCCATGCACTAAACAGTATCCCATCAGTCCAACTGCCATTGCGGGAATTTTACCGATTATTCAGCAATTGGACAAACAAGGGGTGCTTATTAAAACACATAGCTCCTCCAATAGCCCCGTGTGGCCGGTACAGAAATCTAATGAGACTTGCCGTTTGACTGTCGATTATAAGAAAGCTAACCAGTGTATTGATCAAAAAGCTCCTTTGGTCGCAGATCCCTCCACCATTTTTAATGCCCTCAAACCGGAACATAAATATTTCTCGGTTATAGATATGGCCAACGGATTTTGGTCGGTGCCTCTGGCACCGGAGGTTCGACAGTGGTTTGCTTTCACTGTCCAAGGACAACAGTATACTTGGACCCGGTTACCACAGGGTTTCCACAACAGCCCTACGATATTCCACATGGCTTTACAAAGCCATTTGCGAGAATTACCTCCCCTGTCATCCACAGTCATCCAATATGTAGACGATATCCTGCTAGCTTCAAACACGAAATTACAGCATGAACAAGATTTACGAGCTTTGCTGGACCACCTTCGGCTGAAAGGACATAAAGCCAGCATCGACAAAGCACAAATATCCCAAGAAGAGGTTGTATACCTGGGACAAAAGATTTCACAAGGAAAGAGAGAACTTACCCAGGATAGAACTGCAGCCATTCGGGCTGCTAAAAAACCCACCACTATTCAGGAACTAAGGTCTTTTTTGGGATTGTGTAACTTTAACAGAAATTGGATTGACTCCTTCACACAGCTTGCTCAGCCATTGAATGATATTTTAAAGGGGAAATGTGCCTCTAAAGAAGCCATCACCTTCACTAAGGAACAGCAAGAGGCCTTCCTGAGTTTGAAAAAGACTTTGTGTTCGGCACCGGCTCTGGGAATCCCCGACAGTGGTAAGCCATTTACCCTGTTTGTCCATGAGAAAGAAGGATATATGACAGCTATACTGACACAAGAACATGGGGATCGGCAAAGACCTATTGGCTATTATTTGGCAAAACTGGATGCAGTAGCCCTCAGATGGGAAAGTTGCCTCAGGGCCATGGAAGCTACATGTCGAGCAGTAATGACCATTGCGGGTCTAGTCCTCGACCAAAAGCTGATTGTCAAGTGTCCCCACACTGTACACACTTTGCTGTCTATGAATAGAATTTCTCAGGTGACGGCAGCTAGATGGACCCACTGGACAGCAGTTTTGGAAGCTCCTAATCTGCATATCATCCGGGCCAGCCCGTTTAATCCCGCAACTATGCTCCCGATATCAGAATCGAGGGAGCAAGATGGGGGAGAATGTGAAGAGCATGACTGCGTGGAGATTTTAAAAGAAACAGAAGAAGCAGCCTTAGCAGCAGAGGAGCCTCTGCACAACCCAGACCTCATCCTGTTTACAGATGGTTCCTCCTTTGTTGACAATGGTACCAGAAAAGCAGGATGGGCAGTTACAACCTTATATGAGGCAGTGGCAAAAGGATGTTTACCCTCAGGAACGTCAGCACAACAGGCCGAGTTACGGGCCCTGTCAGAAGCATGTCGAATAGCAGAAGGACACATAGGCAATCACACTGCAAAGTTCATGTGTAAGGATTACATTCCCCGATGGGGAGTCCCGAGTAGCATTGACTCAGATCAGGGAACACACTTCACAGATGCTGTCTGCCAAGAAGTCTGTAGGTTACTGAACATTACGTGGGATTTACACTGTCCTTATCATCCACAATCATCAGGACAAGTAGAGCGAATGAATCGAACTCTGAAACAACAGCTTGCCAAATATCACCAAGAAGGAACACCCTGGCCCCAGGCACTACCAATAGTGCTATGTAGTATTAGGGCAACCCCGAACAGAACTGCAGGTCTAAGCCCATTGTAAATTATAACAGGAAGACCCATGTCGCTGCCAGGAACTATCGATTTACGGAAAGCTGATGTTTACTTAATGAGTGACACTTTGTTATCATACTGTCAGAACCTAATCAATGCTATTAGTTCTGTTTCCCGACAGGTATCGGCAGCTTGGGGTAATCCACCCGAAGGAGGACATGACATCATCCCGGGAGTCTGGGTCTATGTGAAAAAGTTGCATAAAGAACCTTTGGGTGCCAAGTGGGAGGGACCTTATCAAGTGTTATTGATCACCCAGGCAGCTGTTAAAGTCCAAGGAAAGAAAGCCTGGATCCACGCTTCACACGTTAAACGAGCACCCGTAACTGAAGCTGAAATCTAATAAGGACAATTACTTTTTGCCAAAATGTATACATTTACTGTATTATTGACTGTAGGTATTCTAGGCATAGGCCTACTTCTTACTAGCCGACCCTCTGCACCAAAGGGAAATAGTAGGGTAGCAAGGGAATTACATGTAAATGCCTTTTTATATATGTCATACATTTATGCCCAACAAGGTAACATTTCTAGTTGTTGGGTATGTGCGCATATTCCTATTCACTCAAAGGGAGGGATTCCCTTGAGGCCAGTTCCCTTGAATATCTCGGAAATGGCTGAATGGATAATTAATCAAACCAAAACAGGCAATGCGTTTCAGGATACGGAAAACTGGGCACGTAAATGGAAGTCAGAGGTTACAATCTGACTACCTTTGAAGGGGGATACCAACCGTGCTACAATAATTCCAAACGGCCCCCATTTTTTGTTATCACTAATACAACGGGGATAGGAAGACCGGGGGAATCGGTCTGTCTGATTAGAAACATCAAAGGAGGCCAAAATATGGGGTATAGTAACTGCTCCAGGAATTATAATATAATCAAACCACGGAACCGTCCAAACTGGGCCAATGTGGGAATTTTTAACGTTACGGGGATTCTGAATAAAACAGATGGAAAAGCCTGGACAGGCCCCGGAGTGTTGCTGACAAAGAAACAGCTAACATTCATTGCCTATAATGGCACCTATTGGGTGTGTGGCCACAAGGCCTACCCTTGGCTGCCCCAGAATTGGACAGGATCCTGCTATTTAGCCTACATTGTGCCTTATATGTATCATATAAAGTCACTGTCGGAACATTTACACTGTCCTAAGATAGCTATCACAGAAACAGAGAGGTTCTTTGCCATTCTGATCCCCAGGTATGGGACCGCCAGACTGGCAAGGGAATCCATTAACATGGCATCCGTTGTGGAATGGGTAGCCAATGATACCTCAGAGGCCCGAGTTAAAATCAATGCAGAAATGGTAGCAATCCGCACAGTAGCCCGACAGAATAGACTGGCCCTTGATTACATCCTGGCTGAAAAGGGAGGTACTTGCACCCTACTCGGAACTGAGTGTAGGAAATATATCCCAGATAGCTCCGAAGAAATTAGCGGAGCATATCCAAAAGGAGGTAGAAAAACTGAAGCAACCCCCATCATTCACTTTGTGGAGTGGAGCCACTGAATGGCTAGGTCCAATAGGAACTTCATTGGTGGAAGGTTTAATTCTATTTGTTGTAATTATTTTACTTTTATATTGTTTGATTATGTTGATTAAATGTTGTTGCGACCAGGCAGCTGTAGCTGCTGTCCCGCAGGTGAGACACCTTGCAGGTCCCAGCAGACCATCTGTACGTGGCACAGAGGTATGTTATGCTTAAGGGAAGGTTGTTTACTGGTTGAATTAAGATATTGATTTGGATTAAATTGGAATAAGGTTAATTAACCTACTAAAACCAGACTTCCATTGTGGCCACGATGGAACTCGGGTTGGTGTAAATTTGTGTGGAAGCTACTAGTCCGGACATGTGGTGAAACACATCAACAAATTTTAGAAGGAAACTCTATTAACATGTATGAAATTATTTTGTAGAATGTTTAACCAGTGATACTTGATGTTTTATGATTCAGTTTGTGAAAGAATCAAAGGGGGGATTGATAGAGAATTCAAACTGGCTGCATTTAGACAGACTGTGAAAATTCACAGACACCAAGTCAGAGATGCTACATGAGTGGGAGCATGTTGCATGAAGTCATCAATCAACTTGACATTTTAGGACCCTTGGGTAGTGAGCCAATTAAAAGGTTAAAAGACTATTAATTCAGCCAATAAGGTCAAAGAAGGCGAGTTCTTTTCTGTAAATTGATCCAGGTAAAAGTACAGCCATTTTGACCATGTGGTCTCAGAAGGACAAAGACCTGGCTTAAAGCCAGAAATAAAGTTACATTAAAACTACAATCGGAGTTCATATTTCATTTGAAATTAAGAGATCTAACACACTCTCTGTCTCCCCCTCTCTCCTCACTCCATCTCGCCCTCCCCTTCTCTCTCTCCCTCTCTCACGCTCACCCTCACCCTCTCCCTCCCTCTCTCCCCTCTCCATCTCCCTCTTCCTCCACCTCTCCAACTCGTTCTACCCTTCTTTCTCTCCCTCTCTCTCTCATTCTTTCCCTCTCTCTCTCCTTCTCTTCCTCCCCATCTATCCCCCTCTCTCCCAATCTCTCTCCCCCTCTCCCTCTTTCTCTCCCCCTACCCCTGTCCATCTCTCTCACCCCCTCCATCTCTCTCTTCCTCCCCCTCTCCCTCTTGCTCGATCCCTCTCACTCTCGTTCACTCTCTCTTTCTTTTCCAATCACCCTCTCCCTCCCCCTCTCTCCCACCCCCTCTCCCTTCCCCCTCCCTCCCTTCTTCTCACCCTCTCTCTTTTCCTCTTTCTCTCTCCCTCCACTCTCCCTCTCTCCCTCCTTCTCTCTCCCTCTCCCTCCCTTCTTCCTCCTTCCCTCTCTCCTTCCACTCGCCCTCCCCCACTCCCTCTCCCTCCCCGTCTCTCCCCTGCCCCATCTCTCTCCCTCCCACCCTCCTTCCCGCTCCCTCTCCTTCCCCCTCCCCATACCCTCTATCCCTCTCCCTCTCTAATCCCTCTCTCCCCACATCTTCCCCCTCTCTCTCCCCCTCTCCCTCCCTTCTCACTCCCTCACTCTCTTCCTCCCTCTCTCCCTTCCCCTCTTCCATCTCTCTCACTCTCACTCTCTCCCTCCCCCTCTTCCTCCCTCTCCCTCTCCTCTCCTTCCACCTCTCCCTCTCTCCCTCCTCTTCTCCCTCCCCCCCCTGTCCCTCTCTCTCTCTGTACCACTCGCACTCTCTCTCACCCGCCCCCTTTCCCTACCCTATGCCATCTCTTCCTCCCCCTCTCCCTCCCTCCCCCTCTCCCTCCCTACTCTCTCCCTTCCTCTCACCCTCCCACTTTCCTCTCCCTCCCTCTCCCACTCTCTCTCTCCATATGTCCACCCCCTTCTAGCTCCCCCTCTCCCTCCCACCTCCCCTTACTTCTCCCTCTCTCCCTCCCCCTCTCCCCACTCTCCCCCCTCCCTCGCTCCCACTCTCTCCCCTCCCTCTCTCCCTCTCCCACTACCCTCCACTTCTCTACCTCTCTTGCCGCCTCCCTCCCTCTCCCCTTCCCTCTTTATCCCCTACATCCCCCCTCTCCCCGTCTCTGCCCCTTCCCTCCCACTCACCACTACCTCTCCCCTTCTCTCCATCTGCCTTCCCCTTCCCTCTCTCTGTCCCTCTCCCTCCCTCCCCCTCCCCCGCTTTCCCTCACCTCTCCCTCTGCCTCCCCCCTCTCCCCAATCCTCCTCTCCTTCCATCCCCCTCTGCTTCCCCCCTCTCCCCTCCGCCTCTCCCTCCCTCCCCCTCTGCCTCCTCCTCTCACCCTTCTCCTCTCCTTCCATCCACCTCTGCCAACCCCCTCCCCATCTCCTCTCGCCCTTCCCTCCCCATCTGCCATCTGCCTCACCCCTCCCCTCCTCCTCCCAATCTTCCTCCTCTCTCCCCTCTCCTTCCCACATCTCCTCCTCCGCTCACCTCCCCTCTCCCTCTCTCCTTTCTTCTCTCCTCCTCTCTCCCACTACCCGAACCTCTCCCTCCCCCTTCTCTCTCACTCCCCTCCCCCTCTCTCCCCCCTCTCTCCCCCCCTAACCCCCTCTCTCCCCTCTCTCCCCCTACCCCGCTCTCCCCTCCCCCTCTCTCCCCACCCTTTCCCTCTCTTCCCCCACTGTTTCCCCCCTGTCCGCCTCCCCCCTCACCCCGCGCTCCCCCCCTCGCCCCCTCTCCCCCTAACCCCCCCCGCTCTAGCCCCCCTCCCCCTCTCTCCCCCCCATCCCCCCTCTCCCCCTCTCCCCCCTCTCTCCCCCCCTCTCTCCCCGCTCTCTCCCCCCTTACCCCCTCTCTCCCACCCACCCCTCCCCCCTGCCGCCCCCCCCACCTTACCCTGACGGTGTTGCAGGGTGTGAAGTCCCACTGGACGTGTGTGGCCAGGGAGCGGATGTTGATGCCCCGGGGAATGTAGATGCTCTGGGTAAGTTGGCCGATGTCATAAAGCGGCCTCTGAATGCCGTCGAAAATGGAGCCCATGATGCCTGGTCCCAGCTCCACCGACAGGGGCTTCTGTGTCCGCAGGATGGGATCCCCGACCGAGACACCAGCTATGGATCGCTCAGGACACCAACACAGAAAGGTCCATGGCCCAACGTGGTCACCCACCCCTGGGGCACAGACTGTGGTCACACCTCCCCTGGGGCACAGACTGTGGTCACACCTCCCCTGGGGGCACAGACTGTGGTCACACCTCCCCTGGGGCACAGACTGTGGTCACACCTCCACTGGGGCACAGACTATGGTCACACCTCCCCTGGGGCACAGACTGTGGTCACACCTCCCCTGGGGCACAGACTGTGGTCACACCTACCCTGTGGCACAGACTGTGGTCAAACCTCCCATGGGTTACAGACTGTGGTCACACCTCCCCTGGGGCACAGACTGTGGTCACACCTCCCCTGGGGCACAGACTATGGTCACACCTCCCCTGGGGCACAGACTGTGGTCACACCTCCCCTGGGGCACAGACTATGGTCACACCTCCCCTGGGGCACAGACTATGGTCACACCTCCCCTGGGGTACAGACTATGGTCACACCTCCCCTGGGGCACAGAATGTGGTCACACGTCTCGTGGGGCACAGACTGTGCTCACACCTCCCCTGGGGCACAGACTGTGGTCACCCCTCCCCTGGGCCACAGATTGTGGTCACACCTCCCCTGGGGCACAGACTGTGATCACACCTCCCCTGGGGCACAGTCTATGGTCACACCTCCCCTGGGGCTCAGACTGTGGTCACACCTCCCCTGGGGCACAGACTGTTGTCACACATACCCTGGGGCACAGACTGTGGTCACACCTCCCCTGGGGCACAGACTGTGATCACACCTCCCCTGGGGCACAGACTATGGTCACACCTCCCCTGGGGCACAGACTAAGGTCACACCTCCCCTGGGGCACAGACTGTGGTCACCCCTCCCCTGGGGCACAGACTGTGGTCACACCTCCCCTGGGGCACAGACTGTGGTCACACCTCCCCTGGGGTACAGACTGTTGTCACACCTCCCCTTGGGCACAGATTGTGGTCACACCTCCCCTGGTGCACAGACTATGGTCACACCTCCCCTGGTGCACAGACTGTGGTCACACCTCCCCTGGGGCACAGACTAAGGTCACACCTCCACTGGGGCACAGACTATGGTCTCACCTCCCCTGGGGCACAGACTGTGGTCACACCTCCCCTGGGGCACAGACTATGGTCACACCTCCCCTGGGGCACAGACTGTGGTCACACCTCCCCTGGGGCACAGACTATGGTCACACCTCCCCTGGGGCACAGACTGTGGTCACACCTCCCCTGGGGCACAGACTATGGTCACACCTCCCCTGGGGCACAGACTATGGTCTCACCTCCCCTGGGGCACAGACTGTGGTCACACCTCCCCTGGGGCAGAGACTAAGGTCACACCTCATCTGGGGCACAGAATGTGGTCACACCTCCCCTGGGGCACAGACTGTGGTCACACCTCCCTTGGGGCACAGACTGTGGTCACACCTCCCCTGGGGCACGGACTATGGTCACATCTCCCCTGGGGCACAGACTGTGGTCACACCTCCCCTGGGGCACAGACTGTGGTCACACCTCCCCTGGGGCACAGACTATGGTCACACCTCTCCTGGACACAGACTGTGGTAACACCTCCCCTGGGGACAGACTATTGTCACACCTCCCCTGGGGCACAGACTATGGTCACACCTCCCCTGGGGCACAGACTATGGTCACACCTCCCCTGGGGCACAGACGATGGTCACACCTCACCTGGGGCACAGACTATGGTCACACCTCCCCTGGGGCACAGACTATGGTCACACCTCCCCTGGGGCACAGACTATGGTCACACCTCCCCTGGGGCACAGACTGTGGTCACACCTCCCCTGGGGCACAGACTATGGTCACACCTCCCCTGGGGCACAGACTGTGGTCACACCTCCCCTGGGGCACAGGCTGTGTTCACACCTCCCCTGGGGTACAGACTATGGTCCACCTCCCATGGGGTACAGACAGTTGTCACACCTCCCCTGGGGCACAGACTATGGTCTCACCTCCCCTGGGGCACAGACTATGGTCACACTTCCCCTGGGGCACTGACTATGGTCAGACCTCCCCTGCGGCACAGACTATGGTCACACCTCCTCTGGGATACAGACTATGGTCACAGCTCCCCTGGGGCACAGACTGTTGTCACACCTCCCCTGGGGCACAGACTATGTTCTCACCTCCCCTGGGGCACAGACTATGGTCACACCTCCCCTGGGGCACAGACTATGGTCAGACCTCCCTTGCGGCACAGTCTATGGTCACATCTCCCCTGGGGCACAGACTGTTGTCACACCTCCCCTCAGGCACAGAATGTGGTCACAAGGCACAGACTATGGTCACCCCTCCCTTGGGGCACAGACTGTGGTCACACCTCCCCTGGGGCACAGACTGTGGTCACACCTCCCCTGGGTCACAGACTATGGTCACACCTCCCCTGGTGCACAGACTATGGTCACACCTCCCCTGGGGCACAGACTGTGGTCACACCTCCCCTGGGGCACAGACTATGGTCACACCTCCCCTGGGGTACAGACTATGGTCACACATCTCTGGGGTACAGACTATGGTCACACCTCCCCTGGGGAACAGACTATGATCACACCTCCCCTGGGGCATAGACTGTTGTCACACCTCCCCTGGCGCACAGACTGTGCTCACACATCCCCTGGGGCACAGACTGTGGTCACACCTCTCCTGGGGCACAGACTGTTGTCACACATACCCTGGGGTACAGACTGTGGTCACACCTCCCCTGGGGCACAGACTGTGAACACACGTCCCCTGGGGCACAGACTATGGTCACACGTCCCCTGGGGCAATGACTGTGGTCACACCTCCCCTGGGGCACAGACTATGGTCACACCTCCCCTGGGGCACAGACTGTGGTCACACCTCCCCTGGGACACAAACTATGGTCACACCTCCCCTGGGGCACAGACTATGGTCACACCTCCCCTGGGGCACTGACATGGTCACACCTCCCCTGGGGCACAGACTATGGTCACACCTCCCCTGGGGCACAGACTAAGGTCACACCTCCCCTGGGGCACAGACTATGGTCACACCTCCCCTGGGGCACAGACTCTGGTCACACCTCCCCTGGGGCACAGACTGTGGTCACACCTCCCCTGGGGCACAGACTATGGTCACACCTCCCCTGGGGCACAGACTCTGGTCACACCTCCCCTGTGGCACAGACTGTGGTCACACCTCCCCTGGGGCACAGACTATGGTCACACCTCCCCTCGGGTATAGACTGTGGTCACACCTCCCCTGGGGCACAGATTATGGTCACACCTCCCGTGGGGCACAGACTGTGGTCACACTTCCCCAGGGGTACAGACTGTGGTTACACCTCCCTTGGGGCACAGACTATGGTCACACCTCCCCTGGGGCACAGACTGTGTTCACACCTCCCCTGGGGCACAGACTGTGGTCACACCTCCCCTAGGGCACAGACTAGGGTCACACCTCCCCTGGGGCACAGACTAGGGTCACACCTCCCCTGGGGTACAGACTATGGTCACACCTCCCCTGGGGCACAGACTGTGGTCACACCTCCCCTGGGGCACAGATTGTGGTCACATCTCCCCTGGGGCACAGACTATGGTCACACCTCCCCTGGGGCACAGACTGTCGGCACATCTCCCCTGGGGCACAGACTATGGTCACACCTCCCCTGGGGTACAGACTATGATCACACCTCCCCTGGGGCCCAGACTGTGGTCACACCTCCCCTGGGGCACAGACTGTGGTCACACCTCCCCTGGGGCACAAACTGTGGTCACATCTCCCCTGGGGCACAGACTGTGGTCACACCTCCCCTGGGGCACAGACTATGGTCACACCTCCCCTGGGGTACAGACTGTGGTCACACCTCCCCTGGGGCACAGACTGTGGTCACACCTCTCCTGGGGCACAGACTATGGTCACACCTCTCCTGGGGCACAGACTATGGTCACACCTCCCCTGGTGTACAGACTATGGTCACACCTCCCCTGGGGCACAGACTGCTGTCACACCTCCCCTGGGGCGCAGACTATGGTCAAACCTCCCCTGGGGTACAGACTATGGTCACACCTCCCCTGGGGCAAAGACTGTCGTCACATCTCCCCTGGGGCACAGACTATGGTCACATCTCCCCTGGGGCACAGACAATGGTCACACCTCCCCTGGGGTACAGACTATGATCACACCTCCCCTGGGGCCCAGACTGTGGTCACACCTCCCCTGGGGCACAGACTATGAACACACCTCCCCTGGGGCACAGACTGTGGTCACATCTCCCCTGGGGCACAGACTGTGGTCACACCTCTCCTGGGACACAGACTATGGTCACACCTCCACTGGGGCACAGACTATGGTCAAACCTCCCCTGGGGTACAGACTATGGTCACACCTCCCCTGGGGCAGAGAGTGCTGTCACAACTCCCCTGGGGCACAGACTATGGTCACACCTCCCCTGGTGTACAGACTATGGTCACACCTCCCCTGGTGTGCAGACTATGGTCACACCTCCTCTGGGGCACAGACTATGGTCACACCTCCCCTGGGGCACAGACTATGGTCACACCTCCCCTGGGGCAGAGACTATGGTCACACCTCCCCTGGTGTACAGACTATGGTCACACCTCCCCTGGGGCACAGACTATGGTTACACCTCCCCTGGGGCACAGAGGGGGCACAGACTGTGGTCACACTTCGCCTGGGGCACAGACTATGGTCACACCTCCCCTGGGGCACAGACTGAGTTCACACCTCCCCTGGGGCACAGACTATGGTCACACCTCCCCTGGGGCACAGACTATGGTCACACCTCCCCTGGGGCACAGACTATGGTCACACCTCCCCTGGGGTACAGACTGTGGTCACACATCCCCTGGGGCAAAGATTGTTGTCACACCTCCCCTGGGGCACAGATTGTGGTCACACCTCCCCTGGGGCACAGACTATGGTCACACCTCCCCTGGGGTACAGACTGTGGTCACACCTCCCCTGGGGCACAGACGGTGGTCACACCTCCCCTGGGGCACAGACAATGGTCACACCTCCCCTGGGGCACAGACTGTGGTCACACCTCCCCTGGGGCACAGACTGCTGTCACAACTCTCCTGTGGCACAGACTATAGTCACACCTCCCCTGGGGCACAGACTGTGGTCACACCTCCCCTGGGGCACAAACTATGGTCACACCTCCCCTGGGGCACTGACTAAGGTCACACCTCCCCTGGGGCACAGACATGGTCACACCTCCCCTGGGGCACAGACTATGGTCACACCTACTCTGGGGCACAGACTATGGTCACACCTCACCTGGGGCACAGACTATGGTCACACCTCCCCTGGGGCACAGACTATGGTTACACCTCCCCTGGGGCACAGAGGGGGCACAGACTGTGGTCACACCTCCCCTGGGGCACAGACTATAGTCACACCTCCCCTGGGCACAGACTGTGGTAACACCTCCCCTGGGGCACAGACTGTGGTCACACCTCCCCTGGGGCACAGACTGAGGTCACACCTCCCCTGGGGCACAGACTATGGTCACACCTCCCCTGGGGCACAGACTATGGTCACACCTCCCCTGGGGCACAGACTATGGTCACACCTCCCCTGGGGCAAAGACTGAGGTCACACCTCCCCTGGGGCACAGACTATGGTCACACCTCCCCTGGGGCACAGACTATGGTCACACCTCCCCTGGGGTACAGACTGTGGTCACACCTCCCCTGGGGCAAAGATTGTGGTCACACCTCCCCTGGGGCACAGATTGTGGTCACACCTCCCCTGGGGCACAGACTATGGTCACACCTCCCCTGGGGTACAGACTGTGGTCACACCTCCCCTGGGGCACAGACTGTGGTCACACCTCCCCTGGGGCACAGACAATGGTCACACCTCCCCTGGGGCACAGACTGTGGTCACACCTCCCCTGGGGCACAGACTGCTGTCACAACTCTCCTGTGGCACAGACTATAGTCACACCTCCCCTGGGGCACAGACTGTGGTCACACCTCCCCTGGGGCACAAACTATGGTCACACCTCTCCTGGGGCACAGACTATGGTCACACCTCCCCTGGGGTACAGACTGTGGTCACACCTCCCCTGGGGCAAAGATTGTGGTCACACCTCCCCTGGGGCACAGATTGTGGTCACACCTCCCCTGGGGCACAGACTATGGTCACACCTCCCCTGGGGTACAGACTGTGGTCACACCTCCCCTGGGGCACAGACTGTGGTCACACCTCCCCTGGGGCACAGACAATGGTCACACCTCCCCTGGGGCACAGACTGTGGTCACACCTCCCCTGGGGCACAGACTGCTGTCACAACTCTCCTGTGGCACAGACTATAGTCACACCTCCCCTGGGGCACAGACGAAGGTCACACCACCCCTGGGGCACAGACATGGTCACACCTCTCCTGGGGCACAGACTATGGTCACACCTCCCCTGGGGCACAGACTATGGTCACACCTCACCTGGGGCACAGACTATGGTCACACCTCCCCTGGGGCACAGATTGTGGTCACACCTCGCCTGGGGCACAGACAATGGTCACACCTCCCCTGGGGCACAGACTATGGTCAAACTTCCCCTGGGGCACAGACTATGGTCACACCTCCCCTGGGGCACAGACGATGGTCACACCTCACCTGGGGCACAGACTATGGTCACACCTCCCCTGGGGCAGAGACTATGGTCACACCTCCCCTGGGGGACAGACTGTGGTCACACCTCCCCTGGGGCACAGACTGTGGTCACACCTCCCCTGGGGCACAGACTATGATCACACCTCCCCTGGCGCACAGGCTATGGTCTCACGTCCCCTGGCGCACAGACTATAATCACACCTCCCCTGGGGCACAGACTATGGTCACACCTCCTGTGGGGCACAGACATGGTCACACCTCCCCTGGGGCACAGACTGTGGTCACATCTCCAATGGGGCACAGACTATGGTCACGCCGCCCTGGGGCACAGACTATGGTCACACCTCCCCTGGGGCACAGACATGGTCACACCTCCCCTGGGGCACAGACTGTGGTCACATCTCCAATGGGGCACAGACTATGGTCACACCTCCCCTGGGGCACAGACTATGGTCACACCTTCCCTGGGGCACAGACTATGGTCACACCTCCCCTGGGGCACAGACTGTGGTCACACCTCCCCTGGGGCCCAGACTGTGGTCACACCTCCCCTGGGGTACAGACTGTGGTCACACCTCCCCTGGGGCACAGACTATGGTCACAACTCCCCTGGGGTACAGAGGGGGCACAGACTATGTCACACCTCCCCTGGGGCACAGACTATGGTCACACCTCGCCTGGGGTACAGACTGTGGTCACACCTCCCCTGGGGGACAGATTATGGTCACACCTCCCCTGGGGCACAGACTGTTGTCACACCTCCCCTGGGGCACAGACTGTGGTCACACCTCCCCTGGGGTACAGACGATGGTCACATCTCCCCTGGGGCCCAGACTATGGTCACACTTCCCCTGGGGCACAGACTGTGGTCACACCTCCCCTGGGGCACAGACTGAGGTCACACCTCCCCTGGGGCACAGACTATGGTCACACCTCCCCTGGGGCACAGACTATGGTCACACCTCCCCTGGGGTACAGACTGTGGTCACACCTCCCCTGGGGCAAAGATTGTGGTCACACCTCCCCTGGGGCACAGATTGTGGTCACACCTCCCCTGGGGCACAGACTATGGTCACACCTCCCCTGGGGTATAGACAGTGGTCACACCTCCCCTGAGGCACAGACTGTGGTCACACCTCCCCTGGGGCACAGACAATGGTCACACCTCCCCTGGGGCACAGACTGTGGTCACACCTCCCCTGGGGCACAGACTGCTGTCACAACTCTCCTGTGGCACAGACTATAGTCACACCTCCCCTGGGGCACAGACTGTGGTCACACCTCCCCTGGGGCACAAACTATGGTCACACCTCCCCTGGGGCACAGACGAAGGTCACACCTCCCCTGGGGCACAGACATGGTCACACCTCTCCTGGGGCACAGACTATGGTCACACCTCCCCTGGGGCACAGACTATGGTCACACCTCACCTGGGGCACAGACTATGGTCACACCTCCCCTGGGGCACAGATTGTGGTCACACCTCCCCTGGGGCACAGACTTTGGGCACACCTCGCCTGGGGCACAGACAATGGTCACACCTCCCCTGGGGCACAGACTATGGTCAAACTTCCCCTGGGGCACAGACTATGGTCACACCTCCCCTGGGGCACAGACGATGGTCACACCTCACCTGGGGCACAGACTATGGTCACACCTCCCCTGGGGCAGAGACTATGGTCACACATCCCCTGGGGGACAGACTGTGGTCACCCCTCCCCTGGGGCACAGACTGTGGTCACACCTCCCCTGGGGCACAGACTATGATCACACCTCC
The DNA here is from genome assembly GCF_044704955.1 of Pristiophorus japonicus. Taxonomy (NCBI): domain Eukaryota; kingdom Metazoa; phylum Chordata; class Chondrichthyes; family Pristiophoridae; genus Pristiophorus; species Pristiophorus japonicus. Next base: position 156,270,823 of record NC_091984.1, on the reverse strand, counting down.
CCTGGGGCACAGGCTATGGTCTCACGTCCCCTGGCGCACAGACTATAATCACACCTCCCCTGGGGCACAGACTATGGTCACACCTCCCCTGGGGCACAGACATGGTCACACCTCCCCTGGGGCACAGACTGTGGTCACATCTCCAATGGGGCACAGACTATGGTCACACCGCCCCTGGGGCACAGACTATGGTCACACCTCCCCTGGGGCACAGACATGGTCACACCTCCCCTGGGGCACAGACTGTGGTCACATCTCCAATGGGGCACAGACTATGGTCACACCTCCCCTGGGGCACAGACTATGGTCACATCTCCCCTGGGGCACAGACTATGGTCACACCTCCCCTGGGGCACAGACTGTGGTCACACCTCCCCTGGGGCCCAGACTGTGGTCACACCTCCCCTGGGGTACAGACTGTGGTCACACCTCCCCTGGGGCACAGACTATGGTCACAACTCCCCTGGGGTACAGAGGGGGCACAGACTATGTCACACCTCCCCTGGGGCACAGACTATGGTCACACCTCGCCTGGGGTACAGACTGTGGTCACACCTCCCCTGGGGGACAGATTATGGTCACACCTCCCCTGGGGCGCAGACTGTTGTCACACCTCCCCTGGGGCACAGACTGTGGTCACACCTCCCCAGGGGTACAGACTGTGGTCACACCTCCCCTGGGGCACAGACTGTGGTCACACCTCCCCTGGGGCACAGACTATGGTCACACCTCCCCTGGGGTACAGACGATGGTCACATCTCCCCTGGGGCCCAGACTATGGTCACACCTCCCCTGGGGCACAGACTGTGGTCACACCTCCCCTGGGGCACAGACTGTGGTCACACCTCCCCTGGGGCACAGACTAGGTTCACACCTCCCCTGGGGCACAGACTATGGTTACACCTCCACTGGTGTACAGAGGGGGCACAGACTATGGTCACACCTCCCCTGGGGCACAGACTATGGTCACACCTCCCCTGGCGCACAGAATATGGTCACACCTCCCCTGGGGCACAGACGATGGTCACACCTCCCCTGGGGCACAGACTGTGGTCACATCTCCCCTGGGGCACAGACTATGGTCACACCTCCCCTGGGGCACAGACTATGGTCACACCTCCCCTGGGGCACAGACTATGGTCACACCTCCCCTGGGGCACAGACTATAGTCACACCTCCCTTGGGGCACAGACTATGGTCACACCTCCACTGGGGCACAGACTGTGGTCACTCCTCCCCTGGGGCACAGACTCCCTCCCCTGGGGCACAGACTATGGTCACACCTCCCCTGGGGCACAGACTATGGTCACACCTCCCCTGGGGTACAGACTGTGGTCACACCTCCCCTGGGGCACAGACTATGGTCACATCTCCCCAGGGGCACAGACTGTGGTCACACCTCCCCTGGGGCACAGACTGTGGTCACACCTCCCCTGGGGCACAGACTGTGGTGACATCTCCCCTCGGGCACAGACTATGGTGACACCTCCCCTGGGGCACATACTGTGTTCACACCTCCCCTGGGGCACAGACTATGGTCACACCTCCCCTGGGGCACAGACTGCTGTCACATCTCCCCTGCGGAACAGACTATGGTCACACCTCCCCTGGGGCACAGACTGTCGGCACATCTCCCTTGGGGCACAGACTATGGTCACACCTCCCCTGGGGTACAGACTATGGTCACACCTCCCCTGGGGCCCAGACTGTGGTCACACCTCCCCTGGGACACAGACTGTGGTCACACCTCCCCTGGGGCACAGACTGTGGTCACATCTCCCCTGGGGCACAGACTATGCTCAAACTTCCCCTGGGGCACAGACTATGGTCACACCTCCCCTGGGGCACAGACGATGGTCACACCTCACCTGGGGCACAGACTATGGTCACACCTCCCCTGGGGCAGAGACTATGGTCACACCTCCCCTGGGGGACAGACTGTGGTCACACCTCCCCTGGGGCACAGACTCTGGTCACACCTCCCCTGGGGCACAGACTGTGGTCACACCTCCCCTGGGGCACAGACTATGGTCACACAACCCCTGGGGCACAGACTCTGGTCACACCTCCCCTGTGGCACAGACTGTGGTCACACCTCCCCTGGGGCACAGACTATGGTCACACCTCCCCTCGGGTATAGACTGTGGTCACACCTCCCCTGGGGCACAGATTATGGTCACACCTCCCGTGGGGCACAGACTGTGGTCACACTTCCCCAGGGGTACAGACTGTGGTTACACCTCCCTTGGGGCACAGACTATGGTCACACCTCCCCTGGGGCACAGACTGTGGTCACACCTCCCCTGGGGCACAGATTGTGGTCACACCTCCCCTGGGGCACAGACTATGGTCACACCTCCCCTGGGGCACAGACTATGGTCACACCTCCCGTGGGGCACAGACTGCTGTCACATCTCCCCTGGGGCACAGACTATGGTCACACCTCCCCTGGGGTACAGACTATGGTCACACCTCCCCTGGGGCCCAGACTGTGGTCACACCTCCCCTGGGGCACAGACTGTGGTCACACCTCCCCTGGGGCACAGACTGTGTTCACATCTCCCCTGGGGCACAGACTGTGGTCACACCGCCCCTGGGGCACAGACTATGGTCACACCTCCCCTGGGGTACAGACTGTGGTCACAACTCCCCTGGGGCACAGACTATGGTCACACCTCCCCTGGGGCACAGACTATGGTCACACCTCCCCTGGGGCACAGACTGTGGTCACACCTCTCCTGGGGCACAGACTATGGTCACACCTCCCCTGGTGTACAGACTATGGTCACACCTCCCCTGGGGCACACACTGCTGTCACACCTCCCCTGGGGCGCAGACTATGGTCAAACCTCCCCTGGGGTACGGACTATGGTCACACCTCCCCTGGGGCAAAGACTGTCGTCACATCTCCCCTGGGGCACAGACTATGGTCACATCTCCCCTGGGGCACAGACTATGGTCACACCTCCCCTGGGGTAAGGACTATGATCACACCTCCCCTGGGGCCCAGACTGTGGTCACACCTCCCCTGGGGCACAGACTATGAACACACCTCCCCTGGGGCACAGTCTGTGGTCACATCTCCCCAGGGGCACAGACTGTGGTCACACCTCCCCTGGGGCACAGACTATGGTCACACCTCCACTGGGGCACAGACTATGGTCACACCTCCCCTGGGGTACAGACTATGGTCACACCTCCCCTGGGGCACAGAGTGCTGTCACAACTCCCCTGGGGCACAGACTATGGTCACACCTCCCCTGGTGTACAGACTATGGTCACACCTCCCCTGGTGTACAGACTATGGTCACACCTCCTCTGGGGCACAGACTATGGTCACACCTCCCCTGGGGCACAGACTATGGTCACACCTCCCCTGGGGCAGAGACTATGGTCACACCTCCCCTGGTGTACAGACTATGGTCACACCTCCCCTGGGGCACAGACTATGGTTACACCTCCCCTGGGGCACAGAGGAGGCACAGACTGTGGTCACACTTCCCCTGGGGCACAGACTATGGTCACACCTCCCCTGGGGCACAGACTGTGGTCACACCTCCCCTGGGGCACAGACTGTGGTCACACCTCCCCTGGGGCACAGACTGAGTTCACACCTCCCCTGGGGCACAGACTGTGGTCACACCTCCCCTGGGGTACAGACTGCTGTCACAACTCTCCTGTGGCACAGACTATAGTCACACCTCCCCTGGGGCACAGACTGTGGTCACACCTCCCCTGGGGCACAAACTATGGTCACACCTCCCCTGGGGCACAGACGAAGGTCACACCACCCCTGGGGCACAGACATGGTCACACCTCTCCTGGGGCACAGACTATGGTCACACCTCCCCTGGGGCACAGACTATGGTCACACCTCACCTGGGGCAGAGACTATGGTCACACCTCCCCTGGGGGACAGACTGTGGTCACACCTCCCCTGGGGCACAGACTGTGGTCACACCTCCCCTGGGGCACAGACTATGATCACACCTCCCCTGGGGCACAGGCTATGGTCTCACGTCCCCTGGCGCACAGACTATAATCACACCTCCCCTGGGGCACAGACTATGGTCACACCTCCTGTGGGGCACAGACATGGTCACACCTCCCCTGGGGCACAGACTGTGGTCACATCTCCAATGGGGCACAGACTATGGTCACACCGCCCTGGGGCACAGACTATGGTCACACGTCCCCTGGGGCACAGACATGGTCACACCTCCCCTGGGGCACAGACTGTGGTCACATCTCCAATGGGGCACAGACTATGGTCACACCTCCCCTGGGGCACAGACTATGGTCACACCTCCCCTGGGGCACAGACTATGGTCACACCTCCCGTGGGGCACAGACTGTGGTCACACCTCCCATGGGGCCCAGACTGTGGTCACACCTCCCCTGGGGTACAGACTGTGGTCACACCTCCCCTGGGGCACAGACTATGGTCACAACTCCTCTGGGGTACAGAGGGGGCACAGACTATGTCACACCTCCCCTGGGGCACAGACTATGGTCACACCTCGCCTGGGGTACAGACTGTGGTCACACCTCCCCTGGGGGACAGATTATGGTCACACCTCCCCTGGGGCACAGACTGTTGTCACACCTCCCCTGGGGCACAGACTGTGGTCACACCTCCCCAGGGGTACAGACTGTGGTCACACCTCCCCTGGGACACAGACTGTGGTCACACCTCCCCTGGGGCACAGACTATGGTCACACCTCCCCTGGGGTACAGACGATGGTCACATCTGGCCTGGGGCCCAGACTATGGTCACACCTCCCCTGGGGCACAGACTGTGGTCACACCTCCCCTGGGGCACAGACTGAGTTCACACCTCCCCTGGGGCACAGACTATGGTCACACCTCCCCTGGGGCACAGACTATGGTCACACCTCCCCTGGGGTACAGACTGTGGTCACACCTCCCCTGGGGCAAAGATTGTGGTCACACCTCCCCTGGGGCACAGATTGTGGTCACACCTCCCCTGGGGCACAGACTATGGTCACACCTCCCCTGGGGTATAGACAGTGGTCACACCTCCCCTGGGGCACAGACTGTGGTCACACCTCCCCTGGGGCACAGACAATGGTCACACCTCCCCTGGGTCACAGACTGTGGTCGCACCTCCCCTGGGGCACAGACTGCTGTCACAACTCCCCTGGGGCACAAACTATGGTCACACCTCCCCTGGGGCACAGACGAAGGTCACACCTCCCCTGGGGCACAGACATGGTCACACCTCTCCTGGGGCACAGACTATGGTCACACCTCCCCTGGGGCACAGACTATGGTCACACCTCACCTGGGGCACAGACTATGGTCACACCTCCCCTGGGGCACAGATTGTGGTCACACCTCCCCTGGGCACAGACTTTGGGCACACCTCGCCTGGGGCACAGACAATGGTCACACCTCCCCTGGGGCACAGACTATGGTCAAACTTCCCCTGGGGCACAGACTATGGTCACACCTCCCCTGGGGCACAGACGATGGTCACACCTCACCTGGGGCACAGACTATGGTCACACCTCCCCTGGGGCAGAGACTATGGTCACACATCCCCTGGGGGACAGACTGTGGTCACACCTCCCCTGGGGCACAGACTGTGGTCACACCTCCCCTGGGGCACAGACTATGATCACACCTCCCCTGGGGCACAGGCTATGGTCTCACGTCCCCTGGCGCACAGACTATAATCACACCTCCCCTGGGGCACAGACTATGGTCACACCTCCCCTGGGGCACAGACATGGTCACACCTCCCCTGGGGCACAGACTGTGGTCACATCTCCAATGGGGCACAGACTATGGTCACACCGCCCCTGGGGCACAGACTATGGTCACACCTCCCCTGGGGCACAGACATGGTCACACCTCCCCTGGGGCACAGACTGTGGTCACATCTCCAATGGGGCACAGACTATGGTCACACCTCCCCTGGGGCACAGACTATGGTCACACCTCCCCTGGGGCACAGACTATGGTCACACCTCCCCTGGGGCACAGACTGTGGTCACACCTCCCCTGGGGCCCAGACTGTGGTCACACCTCCCCTGGGGTACAGACTGTGGTCACACCTCCCCTGGGGCACAGACTATGGTCACAACACCCCTGGGGTGCAGAGGGGGCACAGACTATGTCACACCTCCCCTGGGGCACAGACTATGGTCACACCTCGCCTGGGGTACAGACTGTGGTCACACCTCCCCTGGGGGACAGATTATGGTCACAACTCCCCTGGGGCGCAGACTGTTGTCACACCTCCCCTGGGGCACAGACTGTGGTCACACCTCCCCAGGGGTACAGACTGTGGTCACACCTCCCCTGGGGCACAGACTGTGGTCACACCTCCCCTGGGGCACAGACTATGGTCACACCTCCCCTGGGGTACAGACGATGGTCACATCTCCCCTGGGGCCCAGACTATGGTCACACCTCCCTTGGGGCACAGACTGTGGTCACACCTCCCCTGGGGCACAGACTGTGGTCACACCTCCCCTGGGGCACAGACTAGGTTCACACCTCCCCTGGGGCACAGACTATGGTTACACCTCCACTGGTGTACAGAGGGGGCACAGACTATGGTCACACCTCCCCTGGGGCACAGACTATGGTCACACCTCCCCTGGCGCACAGAATATGGTCACACCTCCCCTGGGGCACAGACGATGGTCACACCTCCCCTGGGGCACAGACTGTGGTCACACCTCCCCTGGGGCACAGATTATGGTCACACCTCCCCTGGGGCACAGACTATGGTCACACCTCCCCTGCGGCACAGACTATGGTCACACCTCCCCTGGGGCACAGACTATAGTCACACCTCCCTTGGGGCACAGACTATGGTCACACCTCCACTGGGGCACAGACTGTGGTCACTCCTCCCCTGGGGCACAGACTCCCTCCCCTGGGGCACAGACTATGGTCACACCTCCCCTGGGGCACAGACTATGGTCACACCTCCCCTGGGGTACAGACTGTGGTCACACCTCCCCTGGGGCACAGACTATAGTCACATCTCCCCAGGGGCACAGACTGTGGTCACACCTCCCCTGGGGCACAGACTGTGGTCACACCTCCCCTGGGGCACAGACTGTGGTGACATCTCCCCTCGGGCACAGACTATGGTGACACCTCCCCTGGGGCACATACTGTGTTCACACCTCCCCTGGGGCACAGACTATGGTCACACCTCCCCTGGGGCACAGACTGCTGTCACATCTCCCCTGGGGAACAGACTATGGTCACACCTCCCCTGGGGCACAGACTGTCGGCACATCTCCCTTGGGGCACAGACTATGGTCACACCTCCCCTGGGGTACAGACTATGGTCACACCTCCCCTGGGGCCCAGACTGTGGTCACACCTCCCCTGGGACACAGACTGTGGTCACACCTCCCCTGGGGCACAGACTGTGGTCACATCTCCCCTGGGGCACAGACTGTGGTCACACCTCCCCTGGGGCACAGACTATGGTCACACCTCCCCTGGGGTACAGACTGTGGTCACAACTCCCCTGGGGCACAGACTATGGTCACACCTCCCCTGGGGCACAGACTATGGTCACACCTCCCCTGGGGCACAGACTGTGGTCACACCTCTCCTGGGGCACAGGCTATGGTCACACCTCCCCTGGTGTACAGACTATGGTCACACCTCCCCTGGGGCACAGACTATGGTCACACCTCCCCTGGGGCACAGACTGTCGTCACATCTCCCCTGGGGCACAGACTATGGTCACATCTCCCCTGGGGCACAGACTATGGTCACACCTCCCCTGGGGCACAGACTGCTGTCACACCTCCCCTGGGGCGCAAACTGTGGTCACACCTCCCCTGGGGCACAGACTATGAACACACCTCCCCTGGGACACAGACTGTGGTCACATCTCCCCTGGGGCACAGACTGTGGTCACACCCCCCCTGGGGCACAGACTATGGTCACACCTCCACTGGGGCACAGACTATGGTCACACCTCCCCTGGGGTACAGACTATGGTCACACCTCCCCTGGGGCACAGACTGCTGTCACAACTCCCCTGGGGCACAGACTATGGTCACACCTCCCCTGGTGTACAGACTGTGGTCACACCTCCCCTGGTGTACAGACTATGGTCACACCTCCTCTGGGGCACAGACTATGGTCACACCTCCCCTGGGGCACAGACTATGGTCACACCTCCCCTGGGGCAGAGACTATGGTCACACCTCCCCTGGTGTACAGACTATGGTCACACCTACCCTGGGGCACAGACTATGGTTACACCTCCCCTGGGGCACAGAGGGGGCACAGACTGTGGTCACACTTCCCCTGGGGCACAGACTATGGTCACACCTCCCCTGGGGCACAGACTGTGGTCACACCTCCCCTGGGGCACAGACTGTGGTCACACCTCCCCTGGGGCACAGACTGAGTTCACACCTCCCCTGGGGCACAGACTATGGTCACACCTCCCCTGGGGCACAGACTATGGTCACACCTCCCCTGGGGCACAGACTATGGTCACACCTCCCCTGGGGTACAGACTGTGGTCACACCTCCCCTGGGGCACAGACTATGGTCACACCTCCCCTGGGGTAGAGACTGTGGTCACACCTCCCCTGGGGCACAGACGGTGGTCACACCTCCCCTGGGGCACAGACAATGGTCACACCTCCCCTGGGGCACAGACTGTGGTCACACCTCCCCTGGGGCACAGACTGCTGTCACAACTCTCCTGTGGCACAGACTATAGTCACACCTCCCCTGGGGCACAGTCTGTGGTCACACCTCCACTGGGACACAAACTATGGTCACACCTCCCCTGGGGCACAGACTATGGTCACACCTCCCCCGGGGCACAAACTATGGTCACACCTCCCCTGGGGCACAGACTATGGTCACACCTCCCCTGGGGCACCGACTATGGTCACACCTCCCCTGGGGCACAGACTATGGTCACACCTCCCCCGGGGCACAGACTCTGGTCACACCTCCCCCGGGGCACAGACTCTGGTCACACCTCCCCTGGGGCAATGACTGTGGTCACACCTCCCCTGTGGCACAGACTGTGGTCACACCTCCCCTGGGGCACAGACTATCGTCACACCTCCCCTCGGGTACAGACTGTGGTCACACCTCCCCTGGGGCACAGATTATGGTCACACCTCCCGTGGGGCACAGACTGTGGTCACACTTCCCCAGGGGCACAGACTATGGTCACACCTCCCCGGGGGCACAGACTGTGTTCACACCTCCCCTGGGGCACAGACTATGGTCACACCTCCCCTGGGGCACAGACTGTGGTCACACCTCCCGTGGGGCACAGACTGCTGTCACATCTCCCCTGGGGCACAGACTATGGTCACACTTCCCCTGGGGCACAGACTGTCGGCACATCTCCCCTGGGGCACAGACTATGGTCACACCTCCCCTGGGGTACAGACTATGGTCACACCTCCCCTGGGGCCCAGACTGTGGTCACACCTCCCCTGGGGCACAGACTGTGGTCACACCTCCCCTGGGGCACAGACTGTGGTCACATCTCCCCTGGGGCACAGACTATGGTCACACCTCCCCTGGGGTACAGACTGTGGTCACACCTCCCCTGGGGCACAGACTATGGTCACACCTCCCCTGGGGTACAGACTGTGGTCACAACTCCCCTGGGGCACAGACTATGGTCACACCTCCCCTGGGGCACAGACTATGGTCACACCTCCCCTGGGGCACAGACTGTGGTCACACCTCTCCTGGGGCACAGGCTATGGTCACACCTCCCCTGGTGTACAGACTATGGTCACACCTCCCCTGGGGCACAGACTATGGTCACACCTCCCCTGGGGCACAGACTGTCGTCACATCTCCCCTGGGGCACAGACTATGGTCACATCTCCCCTGGGGCACAGACTATGGTCACACCTCCCCTGGGGCACAGACTGCTGTCACACCTCCCCTGGGGCGCAAACTGTGGTCACACCTCCCCTGGGGCACAGACTATGAACACACCTCCCCTGGGACACAGACTGTGGTCACATCTCCCCTGGGGCACAGACTGTGGTCACACCCCCCCTGGGGCACAGACTATGGTCACACCTCCACTGGGGCACAGACTATGGTCACACCTCCCCTGGGGTACAGACTATGGTCACACCTCCCCTGGGGCACAGACTGCTGTCACAACTCCCCTGGGGCACAGACTATGGTCACACCTCCCCTGGTGTACAGACTGTGGTCACACCTCCCCTGGTGTACAGACTATGGTCACACCTCCTCTGGGGCACAGACTATGGTCACACCTCCCCTGGGGCACAGACTATGGTCACACCTCCCCTGGGGCAGAGACTATGGTCACACCTCCCCTGGTGTACAGACTATGGTCACACCTACCCTGGGGCACAGACTATGGTTACACCTCCCCTGGGGCACAGAGGGGGCACAGACTGTGGTCACACTTCCCCTGGGGCACAGACTATGGTCACACCTCCCCTGGGGCACAGACTGTGGTCACACCTCCCCTGGGGCACAGACTGTGGTCACACCTCCCCTGGGGCACAGACTGAGTTCACACCTCCCCTGGGGCACAGACTATGGTCACACCTCCCCTGGGGCACAGACTATGGTCACACCTCCCCTGGGGCACAGACTATGGTCACACCTCCCCTGGGGTACAGACTGTGGTCACACCTCCCCTGGGGCACAGACTATGGTCACACCTCCCCTGGGGTACAGACTGTGGTCACACCTCCCCTGGGGCACAGACGGTGGTCACACCTCCCCTGGGGCACAGACAATGGTCACACCTCCCCTGGGGCACAGACTGTGGTCACACCTCCCCTGGGGCACAGACTGCTGTCACAACTCTCCTGTGGCACAGACTATAGTCACACCTCCCCTGGGGCACAGTCTGTGGTCACACCTCCACTGGGACACAAACTATGGTCACACCTCCCCTGGGGCACAGACTATGGTCACACCTCACCTGGGGCACAGACTATGGTCACACCTCCCCTGGGGCACCGACTATGGTCACACCTCCCCTGGGGCACAGACTATGGTCACACCTCACCTGGGGCACAGACTATGGTCACACCTCCCCCGGGGCACAGACTCTGGTCACACCTCCCCTGGGGCACAGACTGTGGTCACACCTCCCCTGGGGCACAGACTATGGTCACACCTCCCCTGGGGCACAGACTCTGGTCACACCTCCCCTGTGGCACAGACTGTGGTCACACCTCCCCTGGGGCACAGACTATCGTCACACCTCCCCTCGGGTACAGACTGTGGTCACACCTCCCCTGGGGCACAGATTATGGTCACACCTCCCGTGGGGCACAGACTGTGGTCACACTTCCCCAGGGGCACAGACTATGGTCACACCTCCCCGGGGGCACAGACTGTGTTCACACCTCCCCTGGGGCACAGACTATGGTCACACCTCCCCTGGGGCACAGACTGTGGTCACACCTCCCGTGGGGCACAGACTGCTGTCACATCTCCCCTGGGGCACAGACTATGGTCACACTTCCCCTGGGGCACAGACTGTCGGCACATCTCCCCTGGGGCACAGACTATGGTCACACCTCCCCTGGGGTACAGACTATGGTCACACCTCCCCTGGGGCCCAGACTGTGGTCACACCTCCCCTGGGGCACAGACTGTGGTCACACCTCCCCTGGGGCACAGACTGTGGTCACATCTCCCCTGGGGCACAGACTATGGTCACACCTCCCCTGGGGTACAGACTGTGGTCACAACTCCCCTGGGGCACAGACTATGGTCACACCTCCCCTGGGGCACAGACTATGGTCACACCTCCCCTGGGGCACAGACTGTGGTCACACCTCCACTGGGACACAAACTATGGTCACACCTCCCCTGGGGCACAGACTAAGGTCACACCTCCCCTGGGGCACTGACATGGTCACACCTCCCCTGGGGCACAGACTATGGTCACACCTCCCCTGGGGCACAGACTATGGTCACACCTCACCTGGGGCACAGACTATGGTCACACCTCCCCTGGGGCACAGACTCTGGTCACACCTCCCCTGGGGCACAGACTGTGGTCACACCTCCCCTGGGGCACAGACTATGGTCACACCTCCCCTGGGGCACAGACTCTGGTCACACCTCCCCTGTGGCACAGACTGTGGTCACACCTCCCCTGGGGCACAGACTATCGTCACACCTCCCCTCGGGTACAGACTGTGGTCACACCTCCCCTGGGGCACAGATTATGGTCACACCTCCCGTGGGGCACAGACTGTGGTCACACTTCCCCAGGGGCACAGACTATGGTCACACCTCCCCGGGGGCACAGACTGTGTTCACACCTCCCCTGGGGCACAGACTGTGGTCACACCTCCCCTAGGGCACAGACTATGGTCACACCTCCCCTGGGGCACAGACTAGGGTCACACCTCCCCTGGGGTACAGACTATGGTCACACCTCCCCTGGGGCACAGACTGTGGTCACACCTCCCCTGGGGCACAGATTGTGGTCACACCTCCCCTGGGGCACAGACTATGGTCACACCTCCCCTGGGGCACAGACTATGGTCACACCTCCCGTGGGGCACAGACTGCTGTCACATCTCCCCTGGGGCACAGACTATGGTCACACCTCCCCTGGGGCACAGACTGTCGGCACATCTCCCCTGGGGCACAGACTATGGTCACACCTCCCCTGGGGTACAGACTATGGTCACACCTCCCCTGGGGCCCAGACTGTGGTCACACCTCCCCTGGGGCACAGACTGTGGTCACACCTCCCCTGGGGCACAGACTGTGGTCACATCTCCCCTGGGGCACAGACTATGGTCACACCTCCCCTGGGGTACAGACTGTGGTCACAACTCCCCTGGGGCACAGACTATGGTCACACCTCCCCTGGGGCACAGACTATGGTCACACCTCCCCTGGGGCACAGACTGTGGTCACACCTCCCCTGGTGTACAGACTATGGTCACACCTCCCCTGGGGCACACACTGCTGTCACACCTCCACTGGGGCGCAGACTATGGTCAAACCTCCCCTGGGGTACAGACTATGGTCACACCTCCCCTGGGGCAAAGACTGTCGTCACATCTCCCCTGGGGCACAGACTATGGTCACATCTCCCCTGGGGCACAGACTATGGTCACACCGCCCCTGGGGTACAGACTATGATCACACCTCCCCTGGGGCCCAGACTGTGGTCACACCTCCCCTGGGGCACAGACTATGAACACACCTCCCCTGGGGCACAGACTGTGGTCACATCTCCCCTGGGGCACAGACTGTGGTCACACCTCCCCTGGGGCACAGACTATGGTCACACCTCCACTGGGGCACAGACTATGGTCACACCTCCCCTGGGGTACAGACTATGGTCACACCTCCCCTGGGGCACAGAGTGCTGTCACAACTCCCCTGGGGCACAGACTATGGTCACACCTCCCCTGGTGTACAGACTATGGTCACACCTCCCCTGGTGTACAGACTATGGTCACACCTCCTCTGGGGCACAGACTATGGTCACACCTCCCCTGGGGCACAGACTATGGTCACACCTCCCCTGGGGCAGAGACTATGGTCACACCTCCCCTGGTGTACAGACTATGGTCACACCTCCCCTGGGGCACAGACTATGGTTACACCTCCCCTGGGGCACAGAGGGGGCACAGACTGTGGTCACACTTCCCCTGGGGCACAGACTATGGTCACACCTCCCCTGGGGCACAGACTATGGTCACACCTCCCCTGGGGCACAGACTGCTGTCACACCTCCCCTGGGGCGCAAACTGTGGTCACACCTCCCCTGGGGCCCAGACTGTGGTCACACCTCCCCTGGGACACAGACTGTGGTCACACCTCCCCTGGGGCACAGACTGTGGTCACATCTCCCCTGGGGCACAGACTGTGGTCACACCTCCCCTGGGGCACAGACTATGGTCACACCTCCCCTGGGGTACAGACTGTGGTCACAACTCCCCTGGGGCACAGACTATGGTCACACCTCCCCTGGGGCACAGACTATGGTCACACCTCCCCTGGGGCACAGACTGTGGTCACACCTCTCCTGGGGCACAGGCTATGGTCACACCTCCCCTGGTGTACAGACTATGGTCACACCTCCCCTGGGGCACAGACTATGGTCACACCTCCCCTGGGGCACAGACTGTCGTCACATCTCCCCTGGGGCACAGACTATGGTCACATCTCCCCTGGGGCACAGACTATGGTCACACCTCCCCTGGGGCACAGACTGCTGTCACACCTCCCCTGGGGCGCAAACTGTGGTCACACCTCCCCTGGGGCACAGACTATGAACACACCTCCCCTGGGACACAGACTGTGGTCACATCTCCCCTGGGGCACAGACTGTGGTCACACCCCCCCTGGGGCACAGACTATGGTCACACCTCCACTGGGGCACAGACTATGGTCACACCTCCCCTGGGGTACAGACTATGGTCACACCTCCCCTGGGGCACAGACTGCTGTCACAACTCCCCTGGGGCACAGACTATGGTCACACCTCCCCTGGTGTACAGACTGTGGTCACACCTCCCCTGGTGTACAGACTATGGTCACACCTCCTCTGGGGCACAGACTATGGTCACACCTCCCCTGGGGCACAGACTATGGTCACACCTCCCCTGGGGCAGAGACTATGGTCACACCTCCCCTGGTGTACAGACTATGGTCACACCTACCCTGGGGCACAGACTATGGTTACACCTCCCCTGGGGCACAGAGGGGGCACAGACTGTGGTCACACTTCCCCTGGGGCACAGACTATGGTCACACCTCCCCTGGGGCACAGACTGTGGTCACACCTCCCCTGGGGCACAGACTGTGGTCACACCTCCCCTGGGGCACAGACTGAGTTCACACCTCCCCTGGGGCACAGACTATGGTCACACCTCCCCTGGGGCACAGACTATGGTCACACCTCCCCTGGGGCACAGACTATGGTCACACCTCCCCTGGGGTACAGACTGTGGTCACACCTCCCCTGGGGCACAGACTATGGTCACACCTCCCCTGGGGTAGAGACTGTGGTCACACCTCCCCTGGGGCACAGACGGTGGTCACACCTCCCCTGGGGCACAGACAATGGTCACACCTCCCCTGGGGCACAGACTGTGGTCACACCTCCCCTGGGGCACAGACTGCTGTCACAACTCTCCTGTGGCACAGACTATAGTCACACCTCCCCTGGGGCACAGTCTGTGGTCACACCTCCACTGGGACACAAACTATGGTCACACCTCCCCTGGGGCACAGACTATGGTCACACCTCCCCCGGGGCACAAACTATGGTCACACCTCCCCTGGGGCACAGACTATGGTCACACCTCCCCTGGGGCACCGACTATGGTCACACCTCCCCTGGGGCACAGACTATGGTCACACCTCCCCCGGGGCACAGACTCTGGTCACACCTCCCCCGGGGCACAGACTCTGGTCACACCTCCCCTGGGGCAATGACTGTGGTCACACCTCCCCTGTGGCACAGACTGTGGTCACACCTCCCCTGGGGCACAGACTATCGTCACACCTCCCCTCGGGTACAGACTGTGGTCACACCTCCCCTGGGGCACAGATTATGGTCACACCTCCCGTGGGGCACAGACTGTGGTCACACTTCCCCAGGGGCACAGACTATGGTCACACCTCCCCGGGGGCACAGACTGTGTTCACACCTCCCCTGGGGCACAGACTATGGTCACACCTCCCCTGGGGCACAGACTGTGGTCACACCTCCCGTGGGGCACAGACTGCTGTCACATCTCCCCTGGGGCACAGACTATGGTCACACTTCCCCTGGGGCACAGACTGTCGGCACATCTCCCCTGGGGCACAGACTATGGTCACACCTCCCCTGGGGTACAGACTATGGTCACACCTCCCCTGGGGCCCAGACTGTGGTCACACCTCCCCTGGGGCACAGACTGTGGTCACACCTCCCCTGGGGCACAGACTGTGGTCACATCTCCCCTGGGGCACAGACTATGGTCACACCTCCCCTGGGGTACAGACTGTGGTCACACCTCCCCTGGGGCACAGACTATGGTCACACCTCCCCTGGGGTACAGACTGTGGTCACAACTCCCCTGGGGCACAGACTATGGTCACACCTCCCCTGGGGCACAGACTATGGTCACACCTCCCCTGGGGCACAGACTGTGGTCACACCTCTCCTGGGGCACAGGCTATGGTCACACCTCCCCTGGTGTACAGACTATGGTCACACCTCCCCTGGGGCACAGACTATGGTCACACCTCCCCTGGGGCACAGACTGTCGTCACATCTCCCCTGGGGCACAGACTATGGTCACATCTCCCCTGGGGCACAGACTATGGTCACACCTCCCCTGGGGCACAGACTGCTGTCACACCTCCCCTGGGGCGCAAACTGTGGTCACACCTCCCCTGGGGCACAGACTATGAACACACCTCCCCTGGGACACAGACTGTGGTCACATCTCCCCTGGGGCACAGACTGTGGTCACACCCCCCCTGGGGCACAGACTATGGTCACACCTCCACTGGGGCACAGACTATGGTCACACCTCCCCTGGGGTACAGACTATGGTCACACCTCCCCTGGGGCACAGACTGCTGTCACAACTCCCCTGGGGCACAGACTATGGTCACACCTCCCCTGGTGTACAGACTGTGGTCACACCTCCCCTGGTGTACAGACTATGGTCACACCTCCTCTGGGGCACAGACTATGGTCACACCTCCCCTGGGGCACAGACTATGGTCACACCTCCCCTGGGGCAGAGACTATGGTCACACCTCCCCTGGTGTACAGACTATGGTCACACCTACCCTGGGGCACAGACTATGGTTACACCTCCCCTGGGGCACAGAGGGGGCACAGACTGTGGTCACACTTCCCCTGGGGCACAGACTATGGTCACACCTCCCCTGGGGCACAGACTGTGGTCACACCTCCCCTGGGGCACAGACTGTGGTCACACCTCCCCTGGGGCACAGACTGAGTTCACACCTCCCCTGGGGCACAGACTATGGTCACACCTCCCCTGGGGCACAGACTATGGTCACACCTCCCCTGGGGCACAGACTATGGTCACACCTCCCCTGGGGTACAGACTGTGGTCACACCTCCCCTGGGGCACAGACTATGGTCACACCTCCCCTGGGGTACAGACTGTGGTCACACCTCCCCTGGGGCACAGACGGTGGTCACACCTCCCCTGGGGCACAGACAATGGTCACACCTCCCCTGGGGCACAGACTGTGGTCACACCTCCCCTGGGGCACAGACTGCTGTCACAACTCTCCTGTGGCACAGACTATAGTCACACCTCCCCTGGGGCACAGTCTGTGGTCACACCTCCACTGGGACACAAACTATGGTCACACCTCCCCTGGGGCACAGACTATGGTCACACCTCACCTGGGGCACAGACTATGGTCACACCTCCCCTGGGGCACCGACTATGGTCACACCTCCCCTGGGGCACAGACTATGGTCACACCTCACCTGGGGCACAGACTATGGTCACACCTCCCCCGGGGCACAGACTCTGGTCACACCTCCCCTGGGGCACAGACTGTGGTCACACCTCCCCTGGGGCACAGACTATGGTCACACCTCCCCTGGGGCACAGACTCTGGTCACACCTCCCCTGTGGCACAGACTGTGGTCACACCTCCCCTGGGGCACAGACTATCGTCACACCTCCCCTCGGGTACAGACTGTGGTCACACCTCCCCTGGGGCACAGATTATGGTCACACCTCCCGTGGGGCACAGACTGTGGTCACACTTCCCCAGGGGCACAGACTATGGTCACACCTCCCCGGGGGCACAGACTGTGTTCACACCTCCCCTGGGGCACAGACTATGGTCACACCTCCCCTGGGGCACAGACTGTGGTCACACCTCCCGTGGGGCACAGACTGCTGTCACATCTCCCCTGGGGCACAGACTATGGTCACACTTCCCCTGGGGCACAGACTGTCGGCACATCTCCCCTGGGGCACAGACTATGGTCACACCTCCCCTGGGGTACAGACTATGGTCACACCTCCCCTGGGGCCCAGACTGTGGTCACACCTCCCCTGGGGCACAGACTGTGGTCACACCTCCCCTGGGGCACAGACTGTGGTCACATCTCCCCTGGGGCACAGACTATGGTCACACCTCCCCTGGGGTACAGACTGTGGTCACAACTCCCCTGGGGCACAGACTATGGTCACACCTCCCCTGGGGCACAGACTATGGTCACACCTCCCCTGGGGCACAGACTGTGGTCACACCTCCACTGGGACACAAACTATGGTCACACCTCCCCTGGGGCACAGACTAAGGTCACACCTCCCCTGGGGCACTGACATGGTCACACCTCCCCTGGGGCACAGACTATGGTCACACCTCCCCTGGGGCACAGACTATGGTCACACCTCACCTGGGGCACAGACTATGGTCACACCTCCCCTGGGGCACAGACTCTGGTCACACCTCCCCTGGGGCACAGACTGTGGTCACACCTCCCCTGGGGCACAGACTATGGTCACACCTCCCCTGGGGCACAGACTCTGGTCACACCTCCCCTGTGGCACAGACTGTGGTCACACCTCCCCTGGGGCACAGACTATCGTCACACCTCCCCTCGGGTACAGACTGTGGTCACACCTCCCCTGGGGCACAGATTATGGTCACACCTCCCGTGGGGCACAGACTGTGGTCACACTTCCCCAGGGGCACAGACTATGGTCACACCTCCCCGGGGGCACAGACTGTGTTCACACCTCCCCTGGGGCACAGACTGTGGTCACACCTCCCCTAGGGCACAGACTATGGTCACACCTCCCCTGGGGCACAGACTAGGGTCACACCTCCCCTGGGGTACAGACTATGGTCACACCTCCCCTGGGGCACAGACTGTGGTCACACCTCCCCTGGGGCACAGATTGTGGTCACACCTCCCCTGGGGCACAGACTATGGTCACACCTCCCCTGGGGCACAGACTATGGTCACACCTCCCGTGGGGCACAGACTGCTGTCACATCTCCCCTGGGGCACAGACTATGGTCACACCTCCCCTGGGGCACAGACTGTCGGCACATCTCCCCTGGGGCACAGACTATGGTCACACCTCCCCTGGGGTACAGACTATGGTCACACCTCCCCTGGGGCCCAGACTGTGGTCACACCTCCCCTGGGGCACAGACTGTGGTCACACCTCCCCTGGGGCACAGACTGTGGTCACATCTCCCCTGGGGCACAGACTATGGTCACACCTCCCCTGGGGTACAGACTGTGGTCACAACTCCCCTGGGGCACAGACTATGGTCACACCTCCCCTGGGGCACAGACTATGGTCACACCTCCCCTGGGGCACAGACTGTGGTCACACCTCCCCTGGTGTACAGACTATGGTCACACCTCCCCTGGGGCACACACTGCTGTCACACCTCCACTGGGGCGCAGACTATGGTCAAACCTCCCCTGGGGTACAGACTATGGTCACACCTCCCCTGGGGCAAAGACTGTCGTCACATCTCCCCTGGGGCACAGACTATGGTCACATCTCCCCTGGGGCACAGACTATGGTCACACCGCCCCTGGGGTACAGACTATGATCACACCTCCCCTGGGGCCCAGACTGTGGTCACACCTCCCCTGGGGCACAGACTATGAACACACCTCCCCTGGGGCACAGACTGTGGTCACATCTCCCCTGGGGCACAGACTGTGGTCACACCTCCCCTGGGGCACAGACTATGGTCACACCTCCACTGGGGCACAGACTATGGTCACACCTCCCCTGGGGTACAGACTATGGTCACACCTCCCCTGGGGCACAGAGTGCTGTCACAACTCCCCTGGGGCACAGACTATGGTCACACCTCCCCTGGTGTACAGACTATGGTCACACCTCCCCTGGTGTACAGACTATGGTCACACCTCCTCTGGGGCACAGACTATGGTCACACCTCCCCTGGGGCACAGACTATGGTCACACCTCCCCTGGGGCAGAGACTATGGTCACACCTCCCCTGGTGTACAGACTATGGTCACACCTCCCCTGGGGCACAGACTATGGTTACACCTCCCCTGGGGCACAGAGGGGGCACAGACTGTGGTCACACTTCCCCTGGGGCACAGACTATGGTCACACCTCCCCTGGGGCACAGACTGTGGTCACACCTCCCCTGGGGCACAGACTGTGGTCACACCTCCCCTGGGGCACAGACTGAGTTATCACTTCCCCTGGGGCACAGACTATGGTCACACCTCCCCTGGGGCACAGACTATGGTCACACCTCCCCTGGGGCACAGACTATGGTCACACCTCCACTGGGGTACAGACTGTGGTCACACCTCCTCTGGGGCAAAGATTGTTGTCACACCTCCCCTGGGGCACAGATTGTGGTCACACCTCCCCTGGGGCACAGACTATGGTCACACCTCCCCTGGGGTACAGACTGTGGTCACACCTCCCCTGGGGCACAGACGGTGGTCACACCTCTCCTGGGGCACAAACAATGGTCACACCTCCCCTGGGGCACAGACTGTGGTCACACCTCCCCTGGGGCACAGACTGCTGTCACAACTCTTCTGTGGCACAGACTATAGTCACACCTCCCCTGGGGCACAGACTGTGGTCACACCTCTCCTGGGGCACAAACTATGGTCACACCTCCCCTGGGGCACAGACTAAGGTCACACCTCCCCTGGGGCACAGACATGGTCACACCTCCCCTGGGGCACAGACTATGTTCACACCTACTCTGGGGCACAGACTATGGTCACACCTCACCTGGGGCACAGACTATGGTCACACCTCCCCTGGGGCACAGACTCTGGTCACAACTCCCCTGGGGCACAGACTCTGGTCACACCTCCCCTGTGGCACAGACTGTGGTCACACCTCCCCTGGGGCACAGACTATGGTCACACCTCCCCTGGGGTACAGACTGTGGTCACACCTCCCCTGGGGCACAGATTATGGTCACACCTCCCGTGGGGCAGAGACTGTGGTCACACCTCCCCAGGGGTACAGACTGTGGTCACACCTCCCTTGGGGCACAGACTATGGTCACACCTCCCCTGGGGCACAGACTGTGGTCACACCTCCCCTGGGGCACAGACTGTGGTCACAACACCCCTAGGGCACAGACTAGTGTCACACCTCCCCTGGGGCACAGACTAGGGTCACAGCTCCCCTGGGGTACAGACTATGGTCACACCTCCCCTGGGGCACAGACTGTGGTCACACCTCCGCTGGGGCACAGACTGTGGTCACACCTCCCCTGGGGCACAGACTATGGTTACACCTCCCCTGGGGCACAGAGGGGGCACAGACTGTGGTCACACCTCCCCTGGGGCACAGACTGAGGTCACACCTCCCCTGGGGCACAGACTATGGTCACACCTCCCCTGGGACACAGACTATAGTCACACCTCCCCTGGGGCACAGACTGTGGTCACACCTCCCCTGGGGCACAAACTATGGTCACACCTCCCCTGGGGCACAGACGAAGGTCACACCTCCCCTGGGGCACAGACATGGTCACACCTCTCCTGGGGCACAGACTATGGTCACACCTCCCCTGGGGCACAGACTATGGTCACACCTCACCTGGGGCACAGACTATGGTCACACCTCCCCTGGCGCACAGACTCTGGTCACACCTCCCCTGGGGCACAGACTGTGGTCACACCTCCCCTGGGGCACAGACTATGGTCACACCTCCCCTGGGGCACAGACTCTGGATCACCTCCCCTGTGGCACAGACTGTGGTCACACCTCCCCTGGGGCACAGACTATGGTCACACCTCCCCTGGGTTACAGACTGTGGTCACACCTCCCCTGGGGCACAGATTATGGTCACACCTCCCGTGGGGCACAGACTGTGGTCACACTTCCCCAGGGGTACAGACTGTGGTTACACCTCCCTTGGGGCACATACTATGGTCACACCTCCCCTGGGGCACAGACTGTGGTCACACCTCCCCTGGGGCATAGACTGTGGTCACACCTCCCCTAGGGCACAGACTATGGTCACACCTCCCCTGGGGCACAGACTAGGGTCACACCTCCCCTGGGGTACAGACTATGGTCACACCTCCCCTGGGGCACAGACTGTGGTCACACCTCCCCTGGGGTACAGAGGGGGCACAGACTATGGTCACACCTCCCCTGGGGCACAGACTGTGGTCACACCTCCCCTGGGGCACAGATTGTGGTCACACCTCCCCTGGGGCACAGACTATGGTCACACCTCCCCTGGGGTACAGAGGGGGCACAGACTATGGTCACACCTCCCCTGGGGTACAGGCTGTGGTCACACCACCCCTGGGACACAGACTATGGTCACACCTCCCCTGGGGTACAGGCTGTGGTCACACCTCCCCTGGGACACACACTATGGTCACACCTCCCCTGGGGTACAGGCTGTGGTCACACCTCCCCTGGGACACAGACTATGGTCACACCTCCCCTGGGGTACAGGCTGTGGTCACACCTCCCCTGGCGCACAGACTGTGGTCACACCTCGCTGGGGTACAGACTATGGTCACACCTCCCTGGGGTACAGACTATGGTCACACCTCCCCTGGGGCACAGGCTGTGGTCACACCTCCCCTGGGACACAGACTATGGTCAAACCTCCCCTGGGGTACAGACTATGGTCACACCTCCCCTGGGGCACAGACTGTCGGCACATCTCCCCTGGGGCACAGACTATGGTCACACCTCCCCTGGGGTACAGACTATGGTCACACCTTACCTGGGGCCCAGACTGTTGTCACACCTCCCCTGGGGCACAGACTGTGGTCACACCTCCCCTGGGGCACAGACTGTGGTCACATCTCCCCTGGGGCACAGACTATGGTCACACCTCCCGTGGGGCACAGACTGTCATCACATCTCCCCTGGGGCACAGACTATGGTCACACCTCCCCTGGGGCACAGACTGTCGTCACATCTCCCCTGGGGCACAGAATGTGGTCACACCTCCCCTGGGACACAGACTATAGTCACACCTCCCCTGGGGCACAGACTGTGGTCACACCTCCCCTGGGGCACAGACTGTGGTCACACCTCCCCTGGGGCACAGACTAGGGTCACACCTCCCCTGGGGCACAGACTGAGGTCACACCTCCCCTGGGGCACAGACTATGGTCACACCTCCCCTGGGACACAGACTATAGTCACACCTCCCCTGGGGCACAGACTGTGGTCACACCTCCCCTGGGGCAAAGACTGTGGTCACACATCCCCTGGGGCACAGACTATGGTCACACCTCCCCTGGGGTACAGACGATGGTCATACCTCCCCTGGGGCCCAGACTGTGGTCACACCTCCCCTGGGGCACAAACTGTGGTCACACCTCCCCTGGGGCACAGACTGTGTTCACACGTCCCCTGGGGCACAGACTGTGGTCACACCTCCCCAGGGGTACAGACTGTGGTCACACCTCCCCTGGGGTACAGAGGGGGCAAAGACTATGGTCACACCTCCCCTGGGGCACAGACAATGGTCACACTTCCCCTGGGGTACAGGCTATGGTCACACCACCCCTGGGGGACAGATTATGGTCACACCTCCCCTGGGGCACAGACTGTGGTCACACCTCCCCAGGGCTACCGACTGTTGTCACACCTCCCCTGGGGCACAGACTGTGGTCACACCTCCCCAGGGCTACCGACTGTGGTCACACCTCCCCTGGGGCACAGACTGTGGTCACACCTCCCCTGGGGCACAGACTATGGTCACACCTCCCCTGGGGTACAGACTATGGTCACATCTCCCCTGGGGCCCAGACTATGGTCACACCTCCCCTGGGGCACAGACTGTGGTCACACCTCCCCTGGGGCACAGACTGTGGTCACACCTCCCCTGGGGCACAGACTAGGGTCACACCTCCCCTGGGGCACAGACTATGGTTACACCTCCACTGGGGTACAGAGGGGGCACAGACTATGGTCACACCTCCCCTGGGGCACAGACTATGGTCACACCTCCCCTGGCGCACAGAATAAGGTCACACCTCCCCTGGGGCACAGACTATGGTCACACCTCCCCTGGGGCACAGACTGTGGTCACAGCTCCCCTGGGGCACAGACTATGGTCACACCTCCCCTGGGGCACAGACTGTGGTCACACCTCCCCTGGGGCACAGACTATGGTCACACCTGCCCTGGGGTACAGATTATGGTCACACGTCCCCTGGGGCACAGACTGTGGTCACAACTCCCCTGGGGCACAGACTATGGTCACACCTCCCCTGGGGTACAGACGATGGTCATACCTCCCCTGGGGCCCAGACTGTGGTCACACCTCCCCTGGGGCACAGACTGTGGTCACACCTCCCCTGGGGCACAGACTGTGTTCACACGTCCCCTGGGGCACAGACTGTGGTCACACCTCCCCAGGGGTACAGACTGTGGTCACACCTCCCCTGGGGTACAGATGGGGCAAAGACGATGGTCACACCTCCCCTGGGGCACAGACAATGGTCACACTTCCCCTGGGGTACAGGCTATGGTCACACCACCCCTGGGGGACAGATTATGGTCACACCTCCCCTGGGGCACAGACTGTGGTCACACCTCCCCTGGGGCACAGACTGTGGTCACACCTCCCCTGGGGCACAGACTGTGGTCACACCTCCCCTGGGGCACAGACTATGGTCACACCTCCCCTGGGGTACAGACTATGGTCACATCTCCCCTGGGGCCCAGACTATGGTCACACCTCCCCTGGGGCACAGACTGTGGTCACACCTCCCCTGGGGCACAGACTGTGGTCACACCTCCCCTGGGGTACAGACGATGGTCATACCTCCCCTGGGGCCCAGACTGTGGTCACACCTCCCCTGGGGCACAGACTGTGGTCACACCTCCCCAGGGGTACAGACTGTGGTCACACCTCCCCTGGGGTACAGAGGGGGCAAAGACTATGGTCACACCTCCCCTGGGGCACAGACAATGGTCACACTTCCCCTGGGGTACAGGCTATGGTCACACCACCCCTGGGGGACAGATTATGGTCACACCTCCCCTGGGGCACAGACTGTGGTCACACCTCCCCTGGGGCACAGACTGTGGTCACACCTCCCCAGGGCTACAGACTGTGGTCACACCTCCCCTGGGGCACAGACTGTGGTCACACCTCCCCTGGGGCACAGACTATGGTCACACCTCCCCTGGGGTACAGACTATGGTCACATCTCCCCTGGGGCCCAGACTATGGTCACACCTCCCCTGGGGCACAGACTGTGGTCACACCTCCCCTGGGGCACAGACTGTGGTCACACCTCCCCTGGGGCACAGACTAGGGTCACACCTCCCCTGGGGCACAGACTATGGTTACACCTCCACTGGGGTACAGAGGGGGCACAGACTATGGTCACACCTCCCCTGGGGCACAGACTATGGTCACACCTCCCCTGGCTCACAGAATATGGTCACACCTCCCCTGGGGCACAGACTGTGGTCACACCTCCCCTTGTGCACAGACTATGGTCACACCTCCCCTGGGGCACAGACTATGGTCACACCTCCCCTGGGGCACAGACTATAGTCACACCTCCCTTGGGGCACAGACTATGGTCACACCTCCACTGGGGCACAGACTGTGGTCACTCCTCCCCTGGGGCACAGACTCCCTCCCCTGGGGCACAGACTATGGTCACACCTCCCCTGGGGTACAGACTATGGTCACACCTCCCCTGGGGTACAGACTGTGGTCACACCTCCCCTGGGGCACAGACGATGGTCACATTTCCCCAGGGGCACAGACTGTGGTCACACCTCCCCTGGGGCACAGACTGTGGTCACACCTCCCCTGGGGCACAGACTGTGGTCACATCTCCCCTCGGGCACAGACTATGGTGACACCTCCCCTGGGGCACATACTGTGTTCACACCTCCCCTGGGGCACAGACTATGGTGACACCTCCCCTGGGGCACAGACTGCTGTCACATCTCCCCTGGGGCACAGACTATGGTGACACCTCCCCTGGGGCACAGACTGTCGGCACATCTCCCCTGGGGCACAGACTATGGTCACACCTCCCCTGGGGTACAGACTATGGTCACACCTCCCCTGGGGCCCAGACTGTGGTCACACCTCCCCTGGGGCACAGACTGCTGTCACACCTCCCCTGGGGCGCAGACTATGGTCAAACCTCCCCTGGGGTACAGACTATGGTCACACCTCCCCTGGGGCACAGACTGTCGTCACATCTCCCCTGGGGCACAGACTATGGTCACATCTCCCCTGGGGCACAGACTATGGTCACACCTCCCCTGGGGCACAGACTGTGGTCACACCTCCCCTGGGGCACAGACTATGAACACACCTCCCCTGGGGCATAGACTGTGGTCACATCTCCCCTGGGGCACAGACTGTGGTCACACCTCCCCTGGGGCACAGACTATGGTCACACCTCCACTGGGGCACAGACTATGGTCACACCTCCCCTGGGGTACAGACTATGGTCACACCTCCCCTGGGGCACAGAATGCTGTCACAACTCCCCTGGGGCACAGACTATGGTCACACCTCCCCTGGTGTACAGACTATGGTCACACCTCCTCTGGGGCACAGACTATGGTCACACCTCCCCTGGGGCACAGACTATGGTCACACCTCCCCTGGGGCACAGACTATGGTCACACCTCCCCTGGTGTACAGACTATGGTCACACCTCCCCTGGGGCACAGACTATGGTTACACCTCCCCTGGGGCACAGAGGGGGCACAGACTGCTGTCACACTTCCCCTGGGACACAGGCTATGGTCACACCACCCCTGGGGGACATATTATGGTCACACCTCCCCTGGGGCACAGACTGTGGTCACACCTCCCCTGGGGCACAGACTGTGGTCACACCTCCCCAGGGCTACAGACTGTGGTCACACCTCCCCTGGGGCACAGACTGTGGTCACACCTCCCCTGGGGCACAGACTATGGTCACACCTCCCCTGGGGTACAGACTATGGTCACATCTCCCCTGGGGCCCAGACTATGGTCACACCTCCCCTGGGGCACAGACTGTGGTCACACCTCCCCTGGGGCACAGACTGTGGTCACACCTCCCCTGGGGCACAGAATAGGGTCACACCTCCCCTGGGGCACAGACTATGGTTACACCTCCACTGGGGTACAGAGGGGGCACAGACTATGGTCACACCTCCCCTGGGGCACAGACTATGGTCACACCTCCCCTGGCGCACAGAATATGGTCACACCTCCCCTGGGGCACAGACTGTGGTCACACCTCCCCTGGGGCACAGACTATGGTCACACCTCCCCTGGGGCACAGACTATGGTCACACCTCCCCTGGGGCACAGACTATAGTCACACCTCCCTTGGGGCACAGACTATGGTCACACCTCCACTGGGGCACAGACTGTGGTCACTCCTCCCCTGGGGCACAGACTCCCTCCCCTGGGGCACAGACTATGGTCACACCTCCCCTGGGGTACAGACTATGGTCACACCTCCCCTGGGGTACAGACTGTGGTCACACCTCCCCTGGGGCACAGACGATGGTCACATTTCCCCAGGGGCACAGACTGTGGTCACACCTCCCCTGGGGCACAGACTGTGGTCACACCTCCCCTGGGGCACAGACTGTGGTCACATCTCCCCTCGGGCACAGACTATGGTGACACCTCCCCTGGGGCACATACTGTGTTCACACCTCCCCTGGGGCACAGACTATGGTGACACCTCCCCTGGGGCACAGATTGTGGTCACACCTCCCCTGGGGCACAGACTATGGTCACACCTCCCCTGGGGTACAGAGGGGGCACAGACTATGGTCACACCTCCCCTGGGGTACAGGCTGTGGTCACACCACCCCTGGGACACAGACTATGGTCACACCTCCCCTGGGGTACAGGCTGTGGTCACACCTCCCCTGGGACACACACTATGGTCACACCTCCCCTGGGGTACAGGCTGTGGTCACACCTCCCCTGGGACACAGACTATGGTCACACCTCCCCTGGGGTACAGGCTGTGGTCACACCTCCCCTGGCGCACAGACTGTGGTCACACCTCGCTGGGGTACAGACTATGGTCACACCTCCCTGGGGTACAGACTATGGTCACACCTCCCCTGGGGCACAGGCTGTGGTCACACCTCCCCTGGGACACAGACTATGGTCAAACCTCCCCTGGGGTACAGACTATGGTCACACCTCCCCTGGGGCACAGACTGTCGGCACATCTCCCCTGGGGCACAGACTATGGTCACACCTCCCCTGGGGTACAGACTATGGTCACACCTTACCTGGGGCCCAGACTGTTGTCACACCTCCCCTGGGGCACAGACTGTGGTCACACCTCCCCTGGGGCACAGACTGTGGTCACATCTCCCCTGGGGCACAGACTATGGTCACACCTCCCGTGGGGCACAGACTGTCATCACATCTCCCCTGGGGCACAGACTATGGTCACACCTCCCCTGGGGCACAGACTGTCGTCACATCTCCCCTGGGGCACAGAATGTGGTCACACCTCCCCTGGGACACAGACTATAGTCACACCTCCCCTGGGGCACAGACTGTGGTCACACCTCCCCTGGGGCACAGACTGTGGTCACACCTCCCCTGGGGCACAGACTAGGGTCACACCTCCCCTGGGGCACAGACTGAGGTCACACCTCCCCTGGGGCACAGACTATGGTCACACCTCCCCTGGGACACAGACTATAGTCACACCTCCCCTGGGGCACAGACTGTGGTCACACCTCCCCTGGGGCAAAGACTGTGGTCACACATCCCCTGGGGCACAGACTATGGTCACACCTCCCCTGGGGTACAGACGATGGTCATACCTCCCCTGGGGCCCAGACTGTGGTCACACCTCCCCTGGGGCACAAACTGTGGTCACACCTCCCCTGGGGCACAGACTGTGTTCACACGTCCCCAGGGGTACAGACTGTGGTCACACCTCCCCTGGGGTACAGAGGGGGCAAAGACTATGGCCACACCTCCCCTGGGGCACAGACAATGGTCACACTTCCCCTGGGGTACAGGCTATGGTCACACCACCCCTGGGGGACAGATTATGGTCACACCTCCCCTGGGGCACAGACTGTGGTCACACCTCCCCAGGGCTACCGACTGTGGTCACACCTCCCCTGGGGCACAGACTGTGGTCACACCTCCCCTGGGGCACAGACTATGGTCACACCTCCCCTGGGGTACAGACTATGGTCACATCTCCCCTGGGGCCCAGACTATGGTCACACCTCCCCTGGGGCACAGACTGTGGTCACACCTCCCCTGGGGCACAGACTGTGGTCACACCTCCCCTGGGGCACAGACTAGGGTCACACCTCCCCTGGGGCACAGACTATGGTTACACCTCCACTGGGGTACAGAGGGGGCACAGACTATGGTCACACCTCCCCTGGGGCACAGACTATGGTCACACCTCCCCTGGCGCACAGAATAAGGTCACACCTCCCCTGGGGCACAGACTATGGTCACACCTCCCCTGGGGCACAGACTGTGGTCACAGCTCCCCTGGGGCACAGACTATGGTCACACCTCCCCTGGGGCACAGACTGTGGTCACACCTCCCCTGGGGCACAGACTATGGTCACACCTGCCCTGGGGTACAGATTATGGTCACACGTCCCCTGGGGCACAGACTGTGGTCACAACTCCCCTGGGGCACAGACTATGGTCACACCTCCCCTGGGGTACAGACGATGGTCATACCTCCCCTGGGGCCCAGACTGTGGTCACACCTCCCCTGGGGCACAGACTGTGGTCACACCTCCCCTGGGGCACAGACTGTGTTCACACGTCCCCTGGGGCACAGACTGTGGTCACACCTCCCCAGGGGTACAGACTGTGGTCACACCTCCCCTGGGGTACAGATGGGGCAAAGACGATGGTCACACCTCCCCTGGGGCACAGACAATGGTCACACTTCCCCTGGGGTACAGGCTATGGTCACACCACCCCTGGGGGACAGATTATGGTCACACCTCCCCTGGGGCACAGACTGTGGTCACACCTCCCCTGGGGCACAGACTGTGGTCACACCTCCCCAGGGGTACAGACTGTGGTCACACCTCCCCTGGGGCACAGACTGTGGTCACACCTCCCCTGGGGCACAGACTATGGTCACACCTCCCCTGGGGTACAGACTATGGTCACATCTCCCCTGGGGCCCAGACTATGGTCACACCTCCCCTGGGGCACAGACTGTGGTCACACCTCCCCTGGGGCACAGACTGTGGTCACACCTCCCCTGGGGCACAGACTAGGATCACACCTCCCCTGGGGCACAGACTGAGGTCACACCTCCCCTGGGGCACAGACTATGGTCACACCTCCCCTGGGACACAGACTATAGTCACACCTCCCCTGGGGCACAGACTGTGGTCACACCTCCCCTGGGACACAGACTATAGTCACACCTCCCCTGGGGCACAGACTGTGGTCACACCTCCCCTGGGGCACAGACTGTGGTCACACCTCCCCTGGGGCCCAGACTGTGGTCACACCTCCCCTGGGGCACAGACTGTGGTCACACCTCCCCAGGGGTACAGACTGTGGTCACACCTCCCCTGGGGTACAGAGGGGGCAAAGACTATGGTCACACCTCCCCTGGGGCACAGACAATGGTCACACTTCCCCTGGGGTACAGGCTATGGTCACACCACCCCTGGGGGACAGATTATGGTCACACCTCCCCTGGGGCACAGACTGTGGTCACACCTCCCCTGGGGCTCAGACTGTGGTCACACCTCCCCAGGGCTACAGACTGTGGTCACACCTCCCCTGGGGCACAGACTATGGTCACACCTCCCCTGGGGTACAGACTATGGTCACATCTCCCCTGGGGCCCAGACTATGGTCACACCTCCCCTGGGGCACAGACTGTGGTCACACCTCCCCTGGGGCACAGACTGTGGTCACACCTCCCCTGGGGCACAGACTAGGGTCACACCTCCCCTGGGGCACAGACTATGGTTACACCTCCACTGGGGTACAGAGGGGGCACAGACTATGGTCACACCTCCCCTGGGGCACAGACTATGGTCACACCTCCCCTGGCGCACAGAATATGGTCACACCTCCCCTGGGGCACAGACTGTGGTCACACCTCCCCTTGTGCACAGACTATGGTCACACCTCCCCTGGGGCACAGACTATGGTCACACCTCCCCTGGGGCACAGACTATAGTCACACCTCCCTTGGGGCACAGACTATGGTCACACCTCCACTGGGGCACAGACTGTGGTCACTCCTCCCCTGGGGCACAGACTCCCTCCCCTGGGGCACAGACTATGGTCACACCTCCCCTGGGGTACAGACTATGGTCACACCTCCCCTGGGGTACAGACTGTGGTCACACCTCCCCTGGGGCACAGACGATGGTCACATTTCCCCAGGGGCACAGACTGTGGTCACACCTCCCCTGGGGCACAGACTGTGGTCACACCTCCCCTGGGGCACAGACTGTGGTCACATCTCCCCTCGGGCACAGACTATGGTGACACCTCCCCTGGGGCACATACTGTGTTCACACCTCCCCTGGGGCACAGACTATGGTGACACCTCCCCTGGGGCACAGACTGCTGTCACATCTCCCCTGGGGCACAGACTATGGTGACACCTCCCCTGGGGCACAGACTGTCGGCACATCTCCCCTGGGGCACAGACTATGGTCACACCTCCCCTGGGGTACAGACTATGGTCACACCTCCCCTGGGGCCCAGACTGTGGTCACACCTCCCCTGGGGCACAGACTGCTGTCACACCTCCCCTGGGGCGCAGACTATGGTCAAACCTCCCCTGGGGTACAGACTATGGTCACACCTCCCCTGGGGCACAGACTGTCGTCACATCTCCCCTGGGGCACAGACTATGGTCACATCTCCCCTGGGGCACAGACTATGGTCACACCTCCCCTGGGGCACAGACTGTGGTCACACCTCCCCTGGGGCACAGACTATGAACACACCTCCCCTGGGGCATAGACTGTGGTCACATCTCCCCTGGGGCACAGACTGTGGTCACACCTCCCCTGGGGCACAGACTATGGTCACACCTCCACTGGGGCACAGACTATGGTCACACCTCCCCTGGGGTACAGACTATGGTCACACCTCCCCTGGGGCACAGAATGCTGTCACAACTCCCCTGGGGCACAGACTATGGTCACACCTCCCCTGGTGTACAGACTATGGTCACACCTCCTCTGGGGCACAGACTATGGTCACACCTCCCCTGGGGCACAGACTATGGTCACACCTCCCCTGGGGCACAGACTATGGTCACACCTCCCCTGGTGTACAGACTATGGTCACACCTCCCCTGGGGCACAGACTATGGTTACACCTCCCCTGGGGCACAGAGGGGGCACAGACTGCTGTCACACTTCCCCTGGGACACAGGCTATGGTCACACCACCCCTGGGGGACAGATTATGGTCACACCTCCCCTGGGGCACAGACTGTGGTCACACCTCCCCTGGGGCACAGACTGTGGTCACACCTCCCCAGGGCTACAGACTGTGGTCACACCTCCCCTGGGGCACAGACTGTGGTCACACCTCCCCTGGGGCACAGACTATGGTCACACCTCCCCTGGGGTACAGACTATGGTCACATCTCCCCTGGGGCCCAGACTATGGTCACACCTCCCCTGGGGCACAGACTGTGGTCACACCTCCCCTGGGGCACAGACTGTGGTCACACCTCCCCTGGGGCACAGAATAGGGTCACACCTCCCCTGGGGCACAGACTATGGTTACACCTCCACTGGGGTACAGAGGGGGCACAGACTATGGTCACACCTCCCCTGGGGCACAGACTATGGTCACACCTCCCCTGGCGCACAGAATATGGTCACACCTCCCCTGGGGCACAGACTGTGGTCACACCTCCCCTGGGGCACAGACTATGGTCACACCTCCCCTGGGGCACAGACTATGGTCACACCTCCCCTGGGGCACAGACTATAGTCACACCTCCCTTGGGGCACAGACTATGGTCACACCTCCACTGGGGCACAGACTGTGGTCACTCCTCCCCTGGGGCACAGACTCCCTCCCCTGGGGCACAGACTATGGTCACACCTCCCCTGGGGTACAGACTATGGTCACACCTCCCCTGGGGTACAGACTGTGGTCACACCTCCCCTGGGGCACAGACGATGGTCACATTTCCCCAGGGGCACAGACTGTGGTCACACCTCCCCTGGGGCACAGACTGTGGTCACACCTCCCCTGGGGCACAGACTGTGGTCACATCTCCCCTCGGGCACAGACTATGGTGACACCTCCCCTGGGGCACATACTGTGTTCACACCTCCCCTGGGGCACAGACTATGGTGACACCTCCCCTGGGGCACAGACTGCTGTCACATCTCCCCTGGGGCACAGACTATGGTGACACCTCCCCTGGGGCACAGACTGTCGGCACATCTCCCCTGGGGCACAGACTATGGTCACACCTCCCCTGGGGTACAGACTATTTTCACACCTCCCCTGGGGCCCAGACTGTGGTCACACTTCCCCTGGGGCACAGACTGCTGTCACACCTCCCCTGGGGCGCAGACTTTGGTCAAACCTCCCCTGGGGTACAGACTATGGTCACACCTCCCCTGGGGCACAGACTGTCGTCAAATCTCCCCTGGGGCACAGACTATGGTCACATCTCCCCTGGGGCACAGACTATGGTCACACCTCCCCTGGGGCACAGACTGTGGTCACACCTCCCCTGGGGCACAGACTATGAACACACCTCCCCTGGGGCATAGACTGTGGTCACATCTCCCCTGGGGCACAGACTGTGGTCACACCTCCCCTGGGGCACAGACTATGGTCACACCTCCACTGGGGCACAGACTATGGTCACAGCTCCCCTGGGGTACAGACTATGGTCACACCTCCCCTGGGGCACAGACTGCTGTCACAACTCCCCTGGGGCACAGACTATGGTCACACCTCCCCTGGTGTACAGACTATGGTCACACCTCCTCTGGGGCACAGACTATGGTCACACCTCCCCTGGGGCACAGACTATGGTCACACCTCCCCTGGGGCACAGACTATGGTCACACCTCCCCTGGTGTACAGACTATGGTCACACCTCCCCTGGGGCACAGACTATGGTTACACCTCCCCTGGGGCACAGAGGGGGCACAGACTGTGGTCACACTTCCCCTGGGACACAGACTATGGTCACACCTCCCCTGGGGCACAGACTGTGGTCACACCTCCCCTGGGGCACAGACTGTGGTCACACCTCCCCTGGGGCACAGACTGAGGTCACACCTCCCCTGGGGCACAGACTATGGTCACACCTCCCCTGGGGCACAGACTATGGTCACACCTCCCCTGGGGCACAGACTATGGTCACACCTCCCCTGGGGTACAGACTGTGGTCACACCTCCCCTGGGGCAAAGATTGTGGTCACACCTCCCCTGGGGCACAGATTGTGGTCACACCTCCCCTGGGGCACAGACGGTGGTCACACCTCCCCTGGGGCACAGACTAAGGTCACACCTCCCCTGGGACACAGCCATGGTCACATTCCCCTGGGGCACAGACTATGGTCACACCTCCCCTGGGGCAAAGACTATGGTCACACCTCACCTGGGGCACAGACTATGGTCACACCTCCCCTGGGGCACAGACTCTGGTCACACCTCCCCTGCGGCACAGACTGTGGTCACACCTCCCCTGGGGCACAGACTATGGTCACACCTCCCCTGGGGCACAGACTCTGGTTACACCTCCCCTGTGGCACAGACTGTGGTCACACCTCCCCTGGGGCACAGACTATGGTCACACCTCCCCTGGGGTACAGACTGTGGTCACACCTCCCCTGGGGCACAGATTATGGTCAGACCTCCCGTGGGGCAGAGACTGTGGTCACACCTCCCCAGGGGTACGGACTGTGGTCACACCTCCCTTGGGGCACAGACTATGGTCACACCTCCCCTGGGGCACAGACTGTGGTCACACCTCCCCTGGGGCACAGACTGTGGTCACACCTCCCCTAGGGCACAGACTAGTGTCACACCTCCCCTGGGGCACAGACTAGGGTCACACCTCCCCTGGGGTACAGACTATGGTCACACCTCCCTTGGGGCACAGACTGTGGTCACACCTCCCCTGGGGCACAGACTGTGGTCACACCTCCCCTGGGGCACAGACAATGGTCACACCTCCCCTGGGGCACAGACTGTGGTCACACCTCCCCTGGGGCACAGACTGCTGTCACAACTCTCCTGTGGCACAGACTATAGTCGCACCTCCCCTGGGGCACAGACTGTGGTCACACCTCCCCTGGGGCACAAACTATGGTCACACCTCCCCTGGGGCACAGACTAAGGTCACACCTCCCCTGGGGCACAGCCATGGTCACATTCCCCTGGGGCACAGACTATGGTCACACCTCCCCTGGGGCAAAGACTATGGTCACACCTCACCTGGGGCACAGACTATGGTCACACCTCCCCTGGGGCACAGACTCTGGTCACACCTCCCCTGGGGCACAGACTGTGGTCACACCTCCCCTAGGGCACAGACTAGTGTCACACCTCCCCTGGGGCACAGACTAGGGTCACAGCTCCCCTGGGTTACAGACTATGGTCACACCTCCCCTGGGGCACAGACTGTGGTCACACCTCCCCTGGGGCACAGACTGTGGTCACACCTCCCCTGGGGCACAGACTATGGTTACACCTCCCCTGGGGCACAGAGGGGGCACAGACTGTGGTCACACCTCCCCTGGGGCACAGACTATGGTCACAACTCCCCTGGGGCACAGACTGTGGTAACACCTCCCCTGGGGCACAGACTGTGGTCACACCTCCCCTGGGGCACAGACTGAGGTCACACCTCCCCTGGGGCACAGACTATGGTCACACATCCCCTGGGACACAGACTATAGTCACACCTCCCCTGGGGCACAGACTGTGGTCACACCTCCCCTGGGGCACAAACTATGGTCACACCTCCCCTGGGGCTCAGACGAAGGTCACACCTCCCCTGGGGCACAGACATGGTCACACCTCTCCTGGGGCACAGACTATGGTCACACCTCCCCTGGGGCACAGACTATGGTCACACCTCACCTGGGGCACAGACTATGGTCACACCTCCCCTGGCGCACAGACTCTGGTCACACCTCCCCTGGGGCACAGACTGTGGTCACACCTCCCCTGGGGCACAGACTATGGTCACACCTCCCCTGGGGCACAGACTCTGGATCACCTCCCCTGTGGCACAGACTGTGGTCACACCTCCCCTGGGGCACAGACTATGGTCACACCTCCCCTGGGGTACAGACTGTGGTCACACCTCCCCTGGGGCACAGATTATGGTCACACCTCCCGTGGGGCACAGACTGTGGTCACACTTCCCCAGGGGTACAGACTGTGGTTACACCTCCCTTGGGGCACAGACTATGGTCACACCTCCCCTGGGGCACAGACTGTGGTCACACCTCCCCTGGGGCACAGACTGTGGTCACACCTCCCCTAGGGCACAGACTATGGTCACACCTCCCCTGGGGCACAGACTAGGGTCACACCTCCCCTGGGGTACAGACTATGGTCACACCTCCCCTGGGGCACAGACTGTGGTCACACCTCCCCTGGGGTACAGAGGGGGCACAGACTATGGTCACACCTCCCCTGGGGCACAGACTGTGGTCACACCTCCCCTGGGGCACAGATTGTGGTCACACCTCCCCTGGGGCACAGACTATGGTCACACCTCCCCTGGGGTACAGAGGGGGCACAGACTATGGTCACACCTCCCCTGGGGTACAGGCTGTGGTCACACCACCCCTGTGACACAGACTATGGTCACACCTCCCCTGGGGTACAGGCTGTGGTCACACCTCCCCTGGGACACACACTATGGTCACACCTCCCCTGGGGTACAGGCTGTAGTCACACCTCCCCTGGGACACAGACTATGGTCACACCTCCCCTGGGGTACAGGCTGTGGTCACACCTCCCCTGGCGCACAGACTGTGTTCACACCTCGCTGGGGTACAGACTATGGTCACACCTCCCCTGGGGTACAGACTATGGTCACACCTCCCCTGGGGCACAGGCTGTGGTCACACCTCCCCTGGGACACAGACTATGGTCACACCTCCCCTGGGGTACAGACTATGGTCACACCTCCCCTGGGGCACAGACTGTCGGCACATCTCCCCTGGGGCACAGACTATGGTCACACCTCCCCTGGGGTACAGACTATGGTCACACCTTACCTGGGGCCCAGACTGTTGTCACACCTCCCCTGGGGCACAGACTGTGGTCACACCTCCCCTGGGGCACAGACTGTGGTCACATCTCCCCTGGGGCACAGACTATGGTCACACCTCCCGTGGGGCACAGACTGTCATCACATCTCCCCTGGGGCACAGACTATGGTCACACCTCCCCTGGGGCACAGACTGTCGTCACATCTCCCCTGGGGCACAGAATGTGGTCACACCTCCCCTGGGACACAGACTATAGTCACACCTCCCCTGGGGCACAGACTGTGGTCACACCTCCCCTGAGGCACAGACTGTGGTCACACCTCCCCTGGGGCACAGACTGTGGTCACACCTCCCCTGGGGCACAGACTGTGGTCACACCTCCCCTGGGGCACAGACTGTGGTGACATCTCCCCTCGGGCACAGACTATGGTGACACCTCCCCTGGGGCACATACTGTGTTCACACCTCCCCTGGGGCACAGACTATGGTCACACCTCCCCTGGGGCACAGACTGCTGTCACATCTCCCCTGGGGAACAGACTATGGTCACACCTCCCCTGGGGCACAGACTGTCGGCACATCTCCCTTGGGGCACAGACTATGGTCACACCTCCCCTGGGGTACAGACTATGGTCACACCTCCCCTGGGGCCCAGACTGTGGTCACACCTCCCCTGGGACACAGACTGTGGTCACACCTCCCCTGTGGCACAGACTGTGGTCACACCTCCCCTGGGGCACAAACTATGGTCACACCTCCCCTGGGGCTCAGACGAAGGTCACACCTCCCCTGGGGCACAGACATGGTCACACCTCTCCTGGGGCACAGACTATGGTCACACCTCCCCTGGGGCACAGACTATGGTCACACCTCACCTGGGGCACAGACTATGGTCACACCTCCCCTGGCGCACAGACTCTGGTCACACCTCCCCTGGGGCACAGACTGTGGTCACACCTCCCCTGGGGCACAGACTATGGTCACACCTCCCCTGGGGCACAGACTCTGGATCACCTCCCCTGTGGCACAGACTGTGGTCACACCTCCCCTGGGGCACAGACTATGGTCACACCTCCCCTGGGGTACAGACTGTGGTCACACCTCCCCTGGGGCACAGATTATGGTCACACCTCCCGTGGGGCACAGACTGTGGTCACACTTCCCCAGGGGTACAGACTGTGGTTACACCTCCCTTGGGGCACAGACTATGGTCACACCTCCCCTGGGGCACAGACTGTGGTCACACCTCCCCTGGGGCACAGACTGTGGTCACACCTCCCCTAGGGCACAGACTATGGTCACACCTCCCCTGGGGCACAGACTAGGGTCACACCTCCCCTGGGGTACAGACTATGGTCACACCTCCCCTGGGGCACAGACTGTGGTCACACCTCCCCTGGGGTACAGAGGGGGCACAGACTATGGTCACACCTCCCCTGGGGCACAGACTGTGGTCACACCTCCCCTGGGGCACAGATTGTGGTCACACCTCCCCTGGGGCACAGACTATGGTCACACCTCCCCTGGGGTACAGAGGGGGCACAGACTATGGTCACACCTCCCCTGGGGTACAGGCTGTGGTCACACCACCCCTGTGACACAGACTATGGTCACACCTCCCCTGGGGTACAGGCTGTGGTCACACCTCCCCTGGGACACACACTATGGTCACACCTCCCCTGGGGTACAGGCTGTAGTCACACCTCCCCTGGGACACAGACTATGGTCACACCTCCCCTGGGGTACAGGCTGTGGTCACACCTCCCCTGGCGCACAGACTGTGTTCACACCTCGCTGGGGTACAGACTATGGTCACACCTCCCCTGGGGTACAGACTATGGTCACACCTCCCCTGGGGCACAGGCTGTGGTCACACCTCCCCTGGGACACAGACTATGGTCACACCTCCCCTGGGGTACAGACTATGGTCACACCTCCCCTGGGGCACAGACTGTCGGCACATCTCCCCTGGGGCACAGACTATGGTCACACCTCCCCTGGGGTACAGACTATGGTCACACCTTACCTGGGGCCCAGACTGTTGTCACACCTCCCCTGGGGCACAGACTGTGGTCACACCTCCCCTGGGGCACAGACTGTGGTCACATCTCCCCTGGGGCACAGACTATGGTCACACCTCCCGTGGGGCACAGACTGTCATCACATCTCCCCTGGGGCACAGACTATGGTCACACCTCCCCTGGGGCACAGACTGTCGTCACATCTCCCCTGGGGCACAGAATGTGGTCACACCTCCCCTGGGACACAGACTATAGTCACACCTCCCCTGGGGCACAGACTGTGGTCACACCTCCCCTGAGGCACAGACTGTGGTCACACCTCCCCTGGGGCACAGACTGTGGTCACACCTCCCCTGGGGCACAGACTGTGGTCACACCTCCCCTGGGGCACAGACTGTGGTGACATCTCCCCTCGGGCACAGACTATGGTGACACCTCCCCTGGGGCACATACTGTGTTCACACCTCCCCTGGGGCACAGACTATGGTCACACCTCCCCTGGGGCACAGACTGCTGTCACATCTCCCCTGGGGAACAGACTATGGTCACACCTCCCCTGGGGCACAGACTGTCGGCACATCTCCCTTGGGGCACAGACTATGGTCACACCTCCCCTGGGGTACAGACTATGGTCACACCTCCCCTGGGGCCCAGACTGTGGTCACACCTCCCCTGGGACACAGACTGTGGTCACACCTCCCCTGGGGCACAGACTGTGGTCACATCTCCCCTGGGGCACAGACTGTGGTCACACCTCCCCTGGGGCACAGACTATGGTCACACCTCCCCTGGGGTACAGACTGTGGTCACAACTCCCCTGGGGCACAGACTATGGTCACACCTCCCCTGGGGCACAGACTATGGTCACACCTCCCCTGGGGCACAGACTGTGGTCACACCTCTCCTGGGGCACAGGCTATGGTCACACCTCCCCTGGTGTACAGACTATGGTCACACCTCCCCTGGGGCACAGACTATGGTCACACCTCCCCTGGGGCACAGACTGTCGTCACATCTCCCCTGGGGCACAGACTATGGTCACATCTCCCCTGGGGCACAGACTATGGTCACACCTCCCCTGGGGCACAGACTGCTGTCACACCTCCCCTGGGGCGCAAACTGTGGTCACACCTCCCCTGGGGCACAGACTATGAACACACCTCCCCTGGGACACAGACTGTGGTCACATCTCCCCTGGGGCACAGACTGTGGTCACACCCCCCCTGGGGCACAGACTATGGTCACACCTCCACTGGGGCACAGACTATGGTCACACCTCCCCTGGGGTACAGACTATGGTCACACCTCCCCTGGGGCACAGACTGCTGTCACAACTCCCCTGGGGCACAGACTATGGTCACACCTCCCCTGGTGTACAGACTGTGGTCACACCTCCCCTGGTGTACAGACTATGGTCACACCTCCTCTGGGGCACAGACTATGGTCACACCTCCCCTGGGGCACAGACTATGGTCACACCTCCCCTGGGGCAGAGACTATGGTCACACCTCCCCTGGTGTACAGACTATGGTCACACCTACCCTGGGGCACAGACTATGGTTACACCTCCCCTGGGGCACAGAGGGGGCACAGACTGTGGTCACACTTCCCCTGGGGCACAGACTATGGTCACACCTCCCCTGGGGCACAGACTGTGGTCACACCTCCCCTGGGGCACAGACTGTGGTCACACCTCCCCTGGGGCACAGACTGAGTTCACACCTCCCCTGGGGCACAGACTATGGTCACACCTCCCCTGGGGCACAGACTATGGTCACACCTCCCCTGGGGCACAGACTATGGTCACACCTCCCCTGGGGTACAGACTGTGGTCACACCTCCCCTGGGGCACAGACTATGGTCACACCTCCCCTGGGGTAGAGACAGTGGTCACACCTCCCCTGGGGCACAGACGGTGGTCACACCTCCCCTGGGGCACAGACAATGGTCACACCTCCCCTGGGGCACAGACTGTGGTCACACCTCCCCTGGGGCACAGACTGCTGTCACAACTCTCCTGTGGCACAGACTATAGTCACACCTCCCCTGGGGCACAGTCTGTGGTCACACCTCCACTGGGACACAAACTATGGTCACACCTCCCCTGGGGCACAGACTATGGTCACACCTCCCCCGGGGCACAAACTATGGTCACACCTCACCTGGGGCACAGACTATGGTCACACCTCACCTGGGGCACAGACTATGGTCACACCTCCCCCGGGGCACAGACTCTGGTCACACCTCCCCTGGGGCACAGACTGTGGTCACACCTCCCCTGGGGCACAGACTATGGTCACACCTCCCCTGGGGCACAGACTCTGGTCACACCTCCCCTGTGGCACAGACTGTGGTCACACCTCCCCTGGGGCACAGACTATCGTCACACCTCCCCTCGGGTACAGACTGTGGTCACACCTCCCCTGGGGCACAGATTATGGTCACACCTCCCGTGGGGCACAGACTGTGGTCACACTTCCCCAGGGGCACAGACTATGGTCACACCTCCCCGGGGGCACAGACTGTGTTCACACCTCCCCTGGGGCACAGACTATGGTCACACCTCCCCTGGGGCACAGACTGTGGTCACACCTCCCGTGGGGCACAGACTGCTGTCACATCTCCCCTGGGGCACAGACTATGGTCACACTTCCCCTGGGGCACAGACTGTCGGCACATCTCCCCTGGGGCACAGACTATGGTCACACCTCCCCTGGGGTACAGACTATGGTCACACCTCCCCTGGGGCCCAGACTGTGGTCACACCTCCCCTGGGGCACAGACTGTGGTCACACCTCCCCTGGGGCACAGACTGTGGTCACATCTCCCCTGGGGCACAGACTATGGTCACACCTCCCCTGGGGTACAGACTGTGGTCACACCTCCCCTGGGGCACAGACTATGGTCACACCTCCCCTGGGGTACAGACTGTGGTCACAACTCCCCTGGGGCACAGACTATGGTCACACCTCCCCTGGGGCACAGACTATGGTCACACCTCCCCTGGGGCACAGACTGTGGTCACACCTCTCCTGGGGCACAGGCTATGGTCACACCTCCCCTGGTGTACAGACTATGGTCACACCTCCCCTGGGGCACAGACTATGGTCACACCTCCCCTGGGGCACAGACTGTCGTCACATCTCCCCTGGGGCACAGACTATGGTCACATCTCCCCTGGGGCACAGACTATGGTCACACCTCCCCTGGGGCACAGACTGCTGTCACACCTCCCCTGGGGCGCAAACTGTGGTCACACCTCCCCTGGGGCACAGACTATGAACACACCTCCCCTGGGACACAGACTGTGGTCACATCTCCCCTGGGGCACAGACTGTGGTCACACCCCCCCTGGGGCACAGACTATGGTCACACCTCCACTGGGGCACAGACTATGGTCACACCTCCCCTGGGGTACAGACTATGGTCACACCTCCCCTGGGGCACAGACTGCTGTCACAACTCCCCTGGGGCACAGACTATGGTCACACCTCCCCTGGTGTACAGACTGTGGTCACACCTCCCCTGGTGTACAGACTATGGTCACACCTCCTCTGGGGCACAGACTATGGTCACACCTCCCCTGGGGCACAGACTATGGTCACACCTCCCCTGGGGCAGAGACTATGGTCACACCTCCCCTGGTGTACAGACTATGGTCACACCTACCCTGGGGCACAGACTATGGTTACACCTCCCCTGGGGCACAGAGGGGGCACAGACTGTGGTCACACTTCCCCTGGGGCACAGACTATGGTCACACCTCCCCTGGGGCACAGACTGTGGTCACACCTCCCCTGGGGCACAGACTGTGGTCACACCTCCCCTGGGGCACAGACTGAGTTCACACCTCCCCTGGGGCACAGACTATGGTCACACCTCCCCTGGGGCACAGACTATGGTCACACCTCCCCTGGGGCACAGACTATGGTCACACCTCCCCTGGGGTACAGACTGTGGTCACACCTCCCCTGGGGCACAGACTATGGTCACACCTCCCCTGGGGTAGAGACTGTGGTCACACCTCCCCTGGGGCACAGACGGTGGTCACACCTCCCCTGGGGCACAGACAATGGTCACACCTCCCCTGGGGCACAGACTGTGGTCACACCTCCCCTGGGGCACAGACTGCTGTCACAACTCTCCTGTGGCACAGACTATAGTCACACCTCCCCTGGGGCACAGTCTGTGGTCACACCTCCACTGGGACACAAACTATGGTCACACCTCCCCTGGGGCACAGACTATGGTCACACCTCCCCCGGGGCACAGACTATGGTCACACCTCACCTGGGGCACAGACTATGGTCACACCTCCCCTGGGGCACCGACTATGGTCACACCTCCCCTGGGGCACAGACTATGGTCACACCTCACCTGGGGCACAGACTATGGTCACACCTCCCCCGGGGCACAGACTCTGGTCACACCTCCCCTGGGGCACAGACTGTGGTCACACCTCCCCTGGGGCACAGACTATGGTCACACCTCCCCTGGGGCACAGACTCTGGTCACACCTCCCCTGTGGCACAGACTGTGGTCACACCTCCCCTGGGGCACAGACTATCGTCACACCTCCCCTCGGGTACAGACTGTGGTCACACCTCCCCTGGGGCACAGATTATGGTCACACCTCCCGTGGGGCACAGACTGTGGTCACACTTCCCCAGGGGCACAGACTATGGTCACACCTCCCCGGGGGCACAGACTGTGTTCACACCTCCCCTGGGGCACA
The DNA here is from genome assembly GCF_044704955.1 of Pristiophorus japonicus. Taxonomy (NCBI): domain Eukaryota; kingdom Metazoa; phylum Chordata; class Chondrichthyes; family Pristiophoridae; genus Pristiophorus; species Pristiophorus japonicus. Next base: position 156,226,829 of record NC_091984.1, on the reverse strand, counting down.
GACTATGGTCACACCTCCCCTGGGGCACAGACTGTGGTCACACCTCCCGTGGGGCACAGACTGCTGTCACATCTCCCCTGGGGCACAGACTATGGTCACACTTCCCCTGGGGCACAGACTGTCGGCACATCTCCCCTGGGGCACAGACTATGGTCACACCTCCCCTGGGGTACAGACTATGGTCACACCTCCCCTGGGGCCCAGACTGTGGTCACACCTCCCCTGGGGCACAGACTGTGGTCACACCTCCCCTGGGGCACAGACTGTGGTCACATCTCCCCTGGGGCACAGACTATGGTCACACCTCCCCTGGGGTACAGACTGTGGTCACAACTCCCCTGGGGCACAGACTATGGTCACACCTCCCCTGGGGCACAGACTATGGTCACACCTCCCCTGGGGCACAGACTGTGGTCACACCTCCACTGGGACACAAACTATGGTCACACCTCCCCTGGGGCACAGACTAAGGTCACACCTCCCCTGGGGCACTGACATGGTCACACCTCCCCTGGGGCACAGACTATGGTCACACCTCCCCTGGGGCACAGACTATGGTCACACCTCACCTGGGGCACAGACTATGGTCACACCTCCCCTGGGGCACAGACTCTGGTCACACCTCCCCTGGGGCACAGACTGTGGTCACACCTCCCCTGGGGCACAGACTATGGTCACACCTCCCCTGGGGCACAGACTCTGGTCACACCTCCCCTGTGGCACAGACTGTGGTCACACCTCCCCTGGGGCACAGACTATCGTCACACCTCCCCTCGGGTACAGACTGTGGTCACACCTCCCCTGGGGCACAGATTATGGTCACACCTCCCGTGGGGCACAGATTGTGGTCACACTTCCCCAGGGGCACAGACTATGGTCACACCTCCCCGGGGGCACAGACTGTGTTCACACCTCCCCTGGGGCACAGACTGTGGTCACACCTCCCCTAGGGCACAGACTATGGTCACACCTCCCCTGGGGCACAGACTAGGGTCACACCTCCCCTGGGGTACAGACTATGGTCACACCTCCCCTGGGGCACAGACTGTGGTCACACCTCCCCTGGGGCACAGATTGTGGTCACACCTCCCCTGGGGCACAGACTATGGTCACACCTCCCCTGGGGCACAGACTATGGTCACACCTCCCGTGGGGCACAGACTGCTGTCACATCTCCCCTGGGGCACAGACTATGGTCACACCTCCCCTGGGGCACAGACTGTCGGCACATCTCCCCTGGGGCACAGACTATGGTCACACCTCCCCTGGGGTACAGACTATGGTCACACCTCCCCTGGGGCCCAGACTGTGGTCACACCTCCCCTGGGGCACAGACTGTGGTCACACCTCCCCTGGGGCACAGACTGTGGTCACATCTCCCCTGGGGCACAGACTATGGTCACACCTCCCCTGGGGTACAGACTGTGGTCACAACTCCCCTGGGGCACAGACTATGGTCACACCTCCCCTGGGGCACAGACTATGGTCACACCTCCCCTGGGGCACAGACTGTGGTCACACCTCCCCTGGTGTACAGACTATGGTCACACCTCCCCTGGGGCACACACTGCTGTCACACCTCCCCTGGGGCGCAGACTATGGTCAAACCTCCCCTGGGGTACAGACTATGGTCACACCTCCCCTGGGGCAAAGACTGTCGTCACATCTCCCCTGGGGCACAGACTATGGTCACATCTCCCCTGGGGCACAGACTATGGTCACACCGCCCCTGGGGTACAGACTATGATCACACCTCCCCTGGGGCCCAGACTGTGGTCACACCTCCCCTGGGGCACAGACTATGAACACACCTCCCCTGGGGCACAGACTGTGGTCACATCTCCCCTGGGGCACAGACTGTGGTCACACCTCCCCTGGGGCACAGACTATGGTCACACCTCCACTGGGGCACAGACTATGGTCACACCTCCCCTGGGGTACAGACTATGGTCACACCTCCCCTGGGGCACAGAGTGCTGTCACAACTCCCCTGGGGCACAGACTATGGTCACACCTCCCCTGGTGTACAGACTATGGTCACACCTCCCCTGGTGTACAGACTATGGTCACACCTCCTCTGGGGCACAGACTATGGTCACACCTCCCCTGGGGCACAGACTATGGTCACACCTCCCCTGGGGCAGAGACTATGGTCACACCTCCCCTGGTGTACAGACTATGGTCACACCTCCCCTGGGGCACAGACTATGGTTACACCTCCCCTGGGGCACAGAGGGGGCACAGACTGTGGTCACACTTCCCCTGGGGCACAGACTATGGTCACACCTCCCCTGGGGCACAGACTGTGGTCACACCTCCCCTGGGGCACAGACTGTGGTCACACCTCCCCTGGGGCACAGACTGAGTTATCACTTCCCCTGGGGCACAGACTATGGTCACACCTCCCCTGGGGCACAGACTATGGTCACACCTCCCCTGGGGCACAGACTATGGTCACACCTCCACTGGGGTACAGACTGTGGTCACACCTCCTCTGGGGCAAAGATTGTTGTCACACCTCCCCTGGGGCACAGATTGTGGTCACACCTCCCCTGGGGCACAGACTATGGTCACACCTCCCCTGGGGTACAGACTGTGGTCACACCTCCCCTGGGGCACAGACGGTGGTCACACCTCTCCTGGGGCACAAACAATGGTCACACCTCCCCTGGGGCACAGACTGTGGTCACACCTCCCCTGGGGCACAGACTGCTGTCACAACTCTCCTGTGGCACAGACTATAGTCACACCTCCCCTGGGGCACAGACTGTGGTCACACCTCTCCTGGGGCACAAACTATGGTCACACCTCCCCTGGGGCACAGACTAAGGTCACACCTCCCCTGGGGCACAGACATGGTCACACCTCCCCTGGGGCACAGACTATGTTCACACCTACTCTGGGGCACAGACTATGGTCACACCTCACCTGGGGCACAGACTATGGTCACACCTCCCCTGGGGCACAGACTCTGGTCACAACTCCCCTGGGGCACAGACTCTGGTCACACCTCCCCTGTGGCACAGACTGTGGTCACACCTCCCCTGGGGCACAGACTATGGTCACACCTCCCCTGGGGTACAGACTGTGGTCACACCTCCCCTGGGGCACAGATTATGGTCACACCTCCCGTGGGGCAGAGACTGTGGTCACACCTCCCCAGGGGTACAGACTGTGGTCACACCTCCCTTGGGGCACAGACTATGGTCACACCTCCCCTGGGGCACAGACTGTGGTCACACCTCCCCTGGGGCACAGACTGTGGTCACAACACCCCTAGGGCACAGACTAGTGTCACACCTCCCCTGGGGCACAGACTAGGGTCACAGCTCCCCTGGGGTACAGACTATGGTCACACCTCCCCTGGGGCACAGACTGTGGTCACACCTCCGCTGGGGCACAGACTGTGGTCACACCTCCCCTGGGGCACAGACTATGGTTACACCTCCCCTGGGGCACAGAGGGGGCACAGACTGTGGTCACACCTCCCCTGGGGCACAGACTGAGGTCACACCTCCCCTGGGGCACAGACTATGGTCACACCTCCCCTGGGACACAGACTATAGTCACACCTCCCCTGGGGCACAGACTGTGGTCACACCTCCCCTGGGGCACAGACTATGGTCACACCTCCCCTGGGGTACAGACTGTGGTCACACCTCCCCTGGGGCAAAGATTGTGGTCACACCTCCCCTGGGGCACAGATTGTGGTCACACCTCCCCTGGGGCACAGACGGTGGTCACACCTCCCCTGGGGCACAGACTAAGGTCACACCTCCCCTGGGACACAGCCATGGTCACATTCCCCTGGGGCACAGACTATGGTCACACCTCCCCTGGGGCACAGACTGAGGTCACACCTCCCCTGGGGCACAGACTATGGTCACACCTCCCCTGGGGCACAGACGAAGGTCACACCTCCCCTGGGGCACAGACATGGTCACACCTCTCCTGGGGCACAGACTATGGTCACACCTCCCCTGGGGCACAGACTATGGTCACACCTCACCTGGGGCACAGACTATGGTCACACCTCCCCTGGCGCACAGACTCTTGTCACACCTCCCCTGGGGCACAGACTGTGGTCACACCTCCCCTGGGGCACAGACTATGGTCACACCTCCCCTGGGGCACAGACTCTGGATCACCTCCCCTGTGGCACAGACTGTGGTCACACCTCCCCTGGGGCACAGACTATGGTCACACCTCCCCTGGGTTACAGACTGTGGTCACACCTCCCCTGGGGCACAGATTATGGTCACACCTCCCGTGGGGCACAGACTGTGGTCACACTTCCCCAGGGGTACAGACTGTGGTTACACCTCCCTTGGGGCACATACTATGGTCACACCTCCCCTGGGGCACAGACTGTGGTCACACCTCCCCTGGGGCATAGACTGTGGTCACACCTCCCCTAGGGCACAGACTATGGTCACACCTCCCCTGGGGCACAGACTAGGGTCACACCTCCCCTGGGGTACAGACTATGGTCACACCTCCCCTGGGGCACAGACTGTGGTCACACCTCCCCTGGGGTACAGAGGGGGCACAGACTATGGTCACACCTCCCCTGGGGCACAGACTGTGGTCACACCTCCCCTGGGGCACAGATTGTGGTCACACCTCCCCTGGGGCACAGACTATGGTCACACCTCCCCTGGGGTACAGAGGGGGCACAGACTATGGTCACACCTCCCCTGGGGTACAGGCTGTGGTCACACCACCCCTGGGACACAGACTATGGTCACACCTCCCCTGGGGTACAGGCTGTGGTCACACCTCCCCTGGGACACACACTATGGTCACACCTCCCCTGGGGTACAGGCTGTGGTCACACCTCCCCTGGGACACAGACTATGGTCACACCTCCCCTGGGGTACAGGCTGTGGTCACACCTCCCCTGGCGCACAGACTGTGGTCACACCTCGCTGGGGTACAGACTATGGTCACACCTCCCTGGGGTACAGACTATGGTCACACCTCCCCTGGGGCACAGGCTGTGGTCACACCTCCCCTGGGACACAGACTATGGTCAAACCTCCCCTGGGGTACAGACTATGGTCACACCTCCCCTGGGGCACAGACTGTCGGCACATCTCCCCTGGGGCACAGACTATGGTCACACCTCCCCTGGGGTACAGACTATGGTCACACCTTACCTGGGGCCCAGACTGTTGTCACACCTCCCCTGGGGCACAGACTGTGGTCACACCTCCCCTGGGGCACAGACTGTGGTCACATCTCCCCTGGGGCACAGACTATGGTCACACCTCCCGTGGGGCACAGACTGTCATCACATCTCCCCTGGGGCACAGACTATGGTCACACCTCCCCTGGGGCACAGACTGTCGTCACATCTCCCCTGGGGCACAGAATGTGGTCACACCTCCCCTGGGACACAGACTATAGTCACACCTCCCCTGGGGCACAGACTGTGGTCACACCTCCCCTGGGGCACAGACTGTGGTCACACCTCCCCTGGGGCACAGACTAGGGTCACACCTCCCCTGGGGCACAGACTGAGGTCACACCTCCCCTGGGGCACAGACTATGGTCACACCTCCCCTGGGACACAGACTATAGTCACACCTCCCCTGGGGCACAGACTGTGGTCACACCTCCCCTGGGGCAAAGACTGTGGTCACACATCCCCTGGGGCACAGACTATGGTCACACCTCCCCTGGGGTACAGACGATGGTCATACCTCCCCTGGGGCCCAGACTGTGGTCACACCTCCCCTGGGGCACAAACTGTGGTCACACCTCCCCTGGGGCACAGACTGTGTTCACACGTCCCCTGGGGCACAGACTGTGGTCACACCTCCCCAGGGGTACAGACTGTGGTCACACCTCCCCTGGGGTACAGAGGGGGCAAAGACTATGGTCACACCTCCCCTGGGGCACAGACAATGGTCACACTTCCCCTGGGGTACAGGCTATGGTCACACCACCCCTGGGGGACAGATTATGGTCACACCTCCCCTGGGGCACAGACTGTGGTCACACCTCCCCAGGGCTACCGACTGTTGTCACACCTCCCCTGGGGCACAGACTGTGGTCACACCTCCCCAGGGCTACCGACTGTTGTCACACCTCCCCTGGGGCACAGACTATGGTCACACCTCCCCAGGGCTACCGACTGTGGTCACACCTCCCCTGGGGCACAGACTGTGGTCACACCTCCCCTGGGGCACAGACTATGGTCACACCTCCCCTGGGGTACAGACTATGGTCACATCTCCCCTGGGGCCCAGACTATGGTCACACCTCCCCTGGGGCACAGACTGTGGTCACACCTCCCCTGGGGCACAGACTGTGGTCACACCTCCCCTGGGGCACAGACTAGGGTCACACCTCCCCTGGGGCACAGACTATGGTTACACCTCCACTGGGGTACAGAGGGGGCACAGACTATGGTCACACCTCCCCTGGGGCACAGACTATGGTCACACCTCCCCTGGCGCACAGAATAAGGTCACACCTCCCCTGGGGCACAGACTATGGTCACACCTCCCCTGGGGCACAGACTGTGGTCACAGCTCCCCTGGGGCACAGACTATGGTCACACCTCCCCTGGGGCACAGACTGTGGTCACACCTCCCCTGGGGCACAGACTATGGTCACACCTGCCCTGGGGTACAGATTATGGTCACACGTCCCCTGGGGCACAGACTGTGGTCACAACTCCCCTGGGGCACAGACTATGGTCACACCTCCCCTGGGGTACAGACGATGGTCATACCTCCCCTGGGGCCCAGACTGTGGTCACACCTCCCCTGGGGCACAGACTGTGGTCACACCTCCCCTGGGGCACAGACTGTGTTCACACGTCCCCTGGGGCACAGACTGTGGTCACACCTCCCCAGGGGTACAGACTGTGGTCACACCTCCCCTGGGGTACAGATGGGGCAAAGACGATGGTCACACCTCCCCTGGGGCACAGACAATGGTCACACTTCCCCTGGGGTACAGGCTATGGTCACACCACCCCTGGGGGACAGATTATGGTCACACCTCCCCTGGGGCACAGACTGTGGTCACACCTCCCCTGGGGCACAGACTGTGGTCACACCTCCCCAGGGGTACAGACTGTGGTCACACCTCCCCTGGGGCACAGACTGTGGTCACACCTCCCCTGGGGCACAGACTATGGTCACACCTCCCCTGGGGTACAGACTATGGTCACATCTCCCCTGGGGCCCAGACTATGGTCACACCTCCCCTGGGGCACAGACTGTGGTCACACCTCCCCTGGGGCACAGACTGTGGTCACACCTCCCCTGGGGTACAGACGATGGTCATACCTCCCCTGGGGCCCAGACTGTGGTCACACCTCCCCTGGGGCACAGACTGTGGTCACACCTCCCCAGGGGTACAGACTGTGGTCACACCTCCCCTGGGGTACAGAGGGGGCAAAGACTATGGTCACACCTCCCCTGGGGCACAGACAATGGTCACACTTCCCCTGGGGTACAGGCTATGGTCACACCACCCCTGGGGGACAGATTATGGTCACACCTCCCCTGGGGCACAGACTGTGGTCACACCTCCCCTGGGGCACAGACTGTGGTCACACCTCCCCAGGGCTACAGACTGTGGTCACACCTCCCCTGGGGCACAGACTGTGGTCACACCTCCCCTGGGGCACAGACTATGGTCACACCTCCCCTGGGGTACAGACTATGGTCACATCTCCCCTGGGGCCCAGACTATGGTCACACCTCCCCTGGGGCACAGACTGTGGTCACACCTCCCCTGGGGCACAGACTGTGGTCACACCTCCCCTGGGGCACAGACTAGGGTCACACCTCCCCTGGGGCACAGACTATGGTTACACCTCCACTGGGGTACAGAGGGGGCACAGACTATGGTCACACCTCCCCTGGGGCACAGACTATGGTCACACCTCCCCTGGCTCACAGAATATGGTCACACCTCCCCTGGGGCACAGACTGTGGTCACACCTCCCCTTGTGCACAGACTATGGTCACACCTCCCCTGGGGCACAGACTATGGTCACACCTCCCCTGGGGCACAGACTATAGTCACACCTCCCTTGGGGCACAGACTATGGTCACACCTCCACTGGGGCACAGACTGTGGTCACTCCTCCCCTGGGGCACAGACTCCCTCCCCTGGGGCACAGACTATGGTCACACCTCCCCTGGGGTACAGACTATGGTCACACCTCCCCTGGGGTACAGACTGTGGTCACACCTCCCCTGGGGCACAGACGATGGTCACATTTCCCCAGGGGCACAGACTGTGGTCACACCTCCCCTGGGGCACAGACTGTGGTCACACCTCCCCTGGGGCACAGACTGTGGTCACATCTCCCCTCGGGCACAGACTATGGTGACACCTCCCCTGGGGCACATACTGTGTTCACACCTCCCCTGGGGCACAGACTATGGTGACACCTCCCCTGGGGCACAGACTGCTGTCACATCTCCCCTGGGGCACAGACTATGGTGACACCTCCCCTGGGGCACAGACTGTCGGCACATCTCCCCTGGGGCACAGACTATGGTCACACCTCCCCTGGGGTACAGACTATGGTCACACCTCCCCTGGGGCCCAGACTGTGGTCACACCTCCCCTGGGGCACAGACTGCTGTCACACCTCCCCTGGGGCGCAGACTATGGTCAAACCTCCCCTGGGGTACAGACTATGGTCACACCTCCCCTGGGGCACAGACTGTCGTCACATCTCCCCTGGGGCACAGACTATGGTCACATCTCCCCTGGGGCACAGACTATGGTCACACCTCCCCTGGGGCACAGACTGTGGTCACACCTCCCCTGGGGCACAGACTATGAACACACCTCCCCTGGGGCATAGACTGTGGTCACATCTCCCCTGGGGCACAGACTGTGGTCACACCTCCCCTGGGGCACAGACTATGGTCACACCTCCACTGGGGCACAGACTATGGTCACACCTCCCCTGGGGTACAGACTATGGTCACACCTCCCCTGGGGCACAGAATGCTGTCACAACTCCCCTGGGGCACAGACTATGGTCACACCTCCCCTGGTGTACAGACTATGGTCACACCTCCTCTGGGGCACAGACTATGGTCACACCTCCCCTGGGGCACAGACTATGGTCACACCTCCCCTGGGGCACAGACTATGGTCACACCTCCCCTGGTGTACAGACTATGGTCACACCTCCCCTGGGGCACAGACTATGGTTACACCTCCCCTGGGGCACAGAGGGGGCACAGACTGCTGTCACACTTCCCCTGGGACACAGGCTATGGTCACACCACCCCTGGGGGACATATTATGGTCACACCTCCCCTGGGGCACAGACTGTGGTCACACCTCCCCTGGGGCACAGACTGTGGTCACACCTCCCCAGGGCTACAGACTGTGGTCACACCTCCCCTGGGGCACAGACTGTGGTCACACCTCCCCTGGGGCACAGACTATGGTCACACCTCCCCTGGGGTACAGACTATGGTCACATCTCCCCTGGGGCCCAGACTATGGTCACACCTCCCCTGGGGCACAGACTGTGGTCACACCTCCCCTGGGGCACAGACTGTGGTCACACCTCCCCTGGGGCACAGAATAGGGTCACACCTCCCCTGGGGCACAGACTATGGTTACACCTCCACTGGGGTACAGAGGGGGCACAGACTATGGTCACACCTCCCCTGGGGCACAGACTATGGTCACACCTCCCCTGGCGCACAGAATATGGTCACACCTCCCCTGGGGCACAGACTGTGGTCACACCTCCCCTGGGGCACAGACTATGGTCACACCTCCCCTGGGGCACAGACTATGGTCACACCTCCCCTGGGGCACAGACTATAGTCACACCTCCCTTGGGGCACAGACTATGGTCACACCTCCACTGGGGCACAGACTGTGGTCACTCCTCCCCTGGGGCACAGACTCCCTCCCCTGGGGCACAGACTATGGTCACACCTCCCCTGGGGTACAGACTATGGTCACACCTCCCCTGGGGTACAGACTGTGGTCACACCTCCCCTGGGGCACAGACGATGGTCACATTTCCCCAGGGGCACAGACTGTGGTCACACCTCCCCTGGGGCACAGACTGTGGTCACACCTCCCCTGGGGCACAGACTGTGGTCACATCTCCCCTCGGGCACAGACTATGGTGACACCTCCCCTGGGGCACATACTGTGTTCACACCTCCCCTGGGGCACAGACTATGGTGACACCTCCCCTGGGGCACAGATTGTGGTCACACCTCCCCTGGGGCACAGACTATGGTCACACCTCCCCTGGGGTACAGAGGGGGCACAGACTATGGTCACACCTCCCCTGGGGTACAGGCTGTGGTCACACCACCCCTGGGACACAGACTATGGTCACACCTCCCCTGGGGTACAGGCTGTGGTCACACCTCCCCTGGGACACACACTATGGTCACACCTCCCCTGGGGTACAGGCTGTGGTCACACCTCCCCTGGGACACAGACTATGGTCACACCTCCCCTGGGGTACAGGCTGTGGTCACACCTCCCCTGGCGCACAGACTGTGGTCACACCTCGCTGGGGTACAGACTATGGTCACACCTCCCTGGGGTACAGACTATGGTCACACCTCCCCTGGGGCACAGGCTGTGGTCACACCTCCCCTGGGACACAGACTATGGTCAAACCTCCCCTGGGGTACAGACTATGGTCACACCTCCCCTGGGGCACAGACTGTCGGCACATCTCCCCTGGGGCACAGACTATGGTCACACCTCCCCTGGGGTACAGACTATGGTCACACCTTACCTGGGGCCCAGACTGTTGTCACACCTCCCCTGGGGCACAGACTGTGGTCACACCTCCCCTGGGGCACAGACTGTGGTCACATCTCCCCTGGGGCACAGACTATGGTCACACCTCCCGTGGGGCACAGACTGTCATCACATCTCCCCTGGGGCACAGACTATGGTCACACCTCCCCTGGGGCACAGACTGTCGTCACATCTCCCCTGGGGCACAGAATGTGGTCACACCTCCCCTGGGACACAGACTATAGTCACACCTCCCCTGGGGCACAGACTGTGGTCACACCTCCCCTGGGGCACAGACTGTGGTCACACCTCCCCTGGGGCACAGACTAGGGTCACACCTCCCCTGGGGCACAGACTGAGGTCACACCTCCCCTGGGGCACAGACTATGGTCACACCTCCCCTGGGACACAGACTATAGTCACACCTCCCCTGGGGCACAGACTGTGGTCACACCTCCCCTGGGGCAAAGACTGTGGTCACACATCCCCTGGGGCACAGACTATGGTCACACCTCCCCTGGGGTACAGACGATGGTCATACCTCCCCTGGGGCCCAGACTGTGGTCACACCTCCCCTGGGGCACAAACTGTGGTCACACCTCCCCTGGGGCACAGACTGTGTTCACACGTCCCCAGGGGTACAGACTGTGGTCACACCTCCCCTGGGGTACAGAGGGGGCAAAGACTATGGCCACACCTCCCCTGGGGCACAGACAATGGTCACACTTCCCCTGGGGTACAGGCTATGGTCACACCACCCCTGGGGGACAGATTATGGTCACACCTCCCCTGGGGCACAGACTGTGGTCACACCTCCCCAGGGCTACCGACTGTGGTCACACCTCCCCTGGGGCACAGACTGTGGTCACACCTCCCCTGGGGCACAGACTATGGTCACATCTCCCCTGGGGCACAGACTGTGGTCACACCTCCCCAGGGCTACCGACTGTGGTCACACCTCCCCTGGGGCACAGACTATGGTCACACCTCCCCTGGGGTACAGACTATGGTCACATCTCCCCTGGGGCCCAGACTATGGTCACACCTCCCCTGGGGCACAGACTGTGGTCACACCTCCCCTGGGGCACAGACTGTGGTCACACCTCCCCTGGGGCACAGACTAGGGTCACACCTCCCCTGGGGCACAGACTATGGTTACACCTCCACTGGGGTACAGAGGGGGCACAGACTATGGTCACACCTCCCCTGGGGCACAGACTATGGTCACACCTCCCCTGGCGCACAGAATAAGGTCACACCTCCCCTGGGGCACAGACTATGGTCACACCTCCCCTGGGGCACAGACTGTGGTCACAGCTCCCCTGGGGCACAGACTATGGTCACACCTCCCCTGGGGCACAGACTGTGGTCACACCTCCCCTGGGGCACAGACTATGGTCACACCTGCCCTGGGGTACAGATTATGGTCACACGTCCCCTGGGGCACAGACTGTGGTCACAACTCCCCTGGGGCACAGACTATGGTCACACCTCCCCTGGGGTACAGACGATGGTCATACCTCCCCTGGGGCCCAGACTGTGGTCACACCTCCCCTGGGGCACAGACTGTGGTCACACCTCCCCTGGGGCACAGACTGTGTTCACACGTCCCCTGGGGCACAGACTGTGGTCACACCTCCCCAGGGGTACAGACTGTGGTCACACCTCCCCTGGGGTACAGATGGGGCAAAGACGATGGTCACACCTCCCCTGGGGCACAGACAATGGTCACACTTCCCCTGGGGTACAGGCTATGGTCACACCACCCCTGGGGGACAGATTATGGTCACACCTCCCCTGGGGCACAGACTGTGGTCACACCTCCCCTGGGGCACAGACTGTGGTCACACCTCCCCAGGGGTACAGACTGTGGTCACACCTCCCCTGGGGCACAGACTGTGGTCACACCTCCCCTGGGGCACAGACTATGGTCACACCTCCCCTGGGGTACAGACTATGGTCACATCTCCCCTGGGGCCCAGACTATGGTCACACCTCCCCTGGGGCACAGACTGTGGTCACACCTCCCCTGGGGCACAGACTGTGGTCACACCTCCCCTGGGGCACAGACTAGGATCACACCTCCCCTGGGGCACAGACTGAGGTCACACCTCCCCTGGGGCACAGACTATGGTCACACCTCCCCTGGGACACAGACTATAGTCACACCTCCCCTGGGGCACAGACTGTGGTCACACCTCCCCTGGGACACAGACTATAGTCACACCTCCCCTGGGGCACAGACTGTGGTCACACCTCCCCTGGGACACAGACTATAGTCACACCTCCCCTGGGGCACCGACTATAGTCACACCTCCCCTGGGGCACAGACTGTGGTCACACCTCCCCTGGGGCACAGACTGTGGTCACACCTCCCCTGGGGCACAGACTGTGGTCACACCTCCCCAGGGGTACAGACTGTGGTCACACCTCCCCTGGGGTACAGAGGGGGCAAAGACTATGGTCACACCTCCCCTGGGGCACAGACAATGGTCACACTTCCCCTGGGGTACAGGCTATGGTCACACCACCCCTGGGGGACAGATTATGGTCACACCTCCCCTGGGGCACAGACTGTGGTCACACCTCCCCTGGGGCTCAGACTGTGGTCACACCTCCCCAGGGCTACAGACTGTGGTCACACCTCCCCTGGGGCACAGACTATGGTCACACCTCCCCTGGGGTACAGACTATGGTCACATCTCCCCTGGGGCCCAGACTATGGTCACACCTCCCCTGGGGCACAGACTGTGGTCACACCTCCCCTGGGGCACAGACTGTGGTCACACCTCCCCTGGGGCACAGACTAGGGTCACACCTCCCCTGGGGCACAGACTATGGTTACACCTCCACTGGGGTACAGAGGGGGCACAGACTATGGTCACACCTCCCCTGGGGCACAGACTATGGTCACACCTCCCCTGGCGCACAGAATATGGTCACACCTCCCCTGGGGCACAGACTGTGGTCACACCTCCCCTTGTGCACAGACTATGGTCACACCTCCCCTGGGGCACAGACTATGGTCACACCTCCCCTGGGGCACAGACTATAGTCACACCTCCCTTGGGGCACAGACTATGGTCACACCTCCACTGGGGCACAGACTGTGGTCACTCCTCCCCTGGGGCACAGACTCCCTCCCCTGGGGCACAGACTATGGTCACACCTCCCCTGGGGTACAGACTATGGTCACACCTCCCCTGGGGTACAGACTGTGGTCACACCTCCCCTGGGGCACAGACGATGGTCACATTTCCCCAGGGGCACAGACTGTGGTCACACCTCCCCTGGGGCACAGACTGTGGTCACACCTCCCCTGGGGCACAGACTGTGGTCACATCTCCCCTCGGGCACAGACTATGGTGACACCTCCCCTGGGGCACATACTGTGTTCACACCTCCCCTGGGGCACAGACTATGGTGACACCTCCCCTGGGGCACAGACTGCTGTCACATCTCCCCTGGGGCACAGACTATGGTGACACCTCCCCTGGGGCACAGACTGTCGGCACATCTCCCCTGGGGCACAGACTATGGTCACACCTCCCCTGGGGTACAGACTATGGTCACACCTCCCCTGGGGCCCAGACTGTGGTCACACCTCCCCTGGGGCACAGACTGCTGTCACACCTCCCCTGGGGCGCAGACTATGGTCAAACCTCCCCTGGGGTACAGACTATGGTCACACCTCCCCTGGGGCACAGACTGTCGTCACATCTCCCCTGGGGCACAGACTATGGTCACATCTCCCCTGGGGCACAGACTATGGTCACACCTCCCCTGGGGCACAGACTGTGGTCACACCTCCCCTGGGGCACAGACTATGAACACACCTCCCCTGGGGCATAGACTGTGGTCACATCTCCCCTGGGGCACAGACTGTGGTCACACCTCCCCTGGGGCACAGACTATGGTCACACCTCCACTGGGGCACAGACTATGGTCACACCTCCCCTGGGGTACAGACTATGGTCACACCTCCCCTGGGGCACAGAATGCTGTCACAACTCCCCTGGGGCACAGACTATGGTCACACCTCCCCTGGTGTACAGACTATGGTCACACCTCCTCTGGGGCACAGACTATGGTCACACCTCCCCTGGGGCACAGACTATGGTCACACCTCCCCTGGGGCACAGACTATGGTCACACCTCCCCTGGTGTACAGACTATGGTCACACCTCCCCTGGGGCACAGACTATGGTTACACCTCCCCTGGGGCACAGAGGGGGCACAGACTGCTGTCACACTTCCCCTGGGACACAGGCTATGGTCACACCACCCCTGGGGGACAGATTATGGTCACACCTCCCCTGGGGCACAGACTGTGGTCACACCTCCCCTGGGGCACAGACTGTGGTCACACCTCCCCAGGGCTACAGACTGTGGTCACACCTCCCCTGGGGCACAGACTGTGGTCACACCTCCCCTGGGGCACAGACTATGGTCACACCTCCCCTGGGGTACAGACTATGGTCACATCTCCCCTGGGGCCCAGACTATGGTCACACCTCCCCTGGGGCACAGACTGTGGTCACACCTCCCCTGGGGCACAGACTGTGGTCACACCTCCCCTGGGGCACAGAATAGGGTCACACCTCCCCTGGGGCACAGACTATGGTTACACCTCCACTGGGGTACAGAGGGGGCACAGACTATGGTCACACCTCCCCTGGGGCACAGACTATGGTCACACCTCCCCTGGCGCACAGAATATGGTCACACCTCCCCTGGGGCACAGACTGTGGTCACACCTCCCCTGGGGCACAGACTATGGTCACACCTCCCCTGGGGCACAGACTATGGTCACACCTCCCCTGGGGCACAGACTATAGTCACACCTCCCTTGGGGCACAGACTATGGTCACACCTCCACTGGGGCACAGACTGTGGTCACTCCTCCCCTGGGGCACAGACTCCCTCCCCTGGGGCACAGACTATGGTCACACCTCCCCTGGGGTACAGACTATGGTCACACCTCCCCTGGGGTACAGACTGTGGTCACACCTCCCCTGGGGCACAGACGATGGTCACATTTCCCCAGGGGCACAGACTGTGGTCACACCTCCCCTGGGGCACAGACTGTGGTCACACCTCCCCTGGGGCACAGACTGTGGTCACATCTCCCCTCGGGCACAGACTATGGTGACACCTCCCCTGGGGCACATACTGTGTTCACACCTCCCCTGGGGCACAGACTATGGTGACACCTCCCCTGGGGCACAGACTGCTGTCACATCTCCCCTGGGGCACAGACTATGGTGACACCTCCCCTGGGGCACAGACTGTCGGCACATCTCCCCTGGGGCACAGACTATGGTCACACCTCCCCTGGGGTACAGACTATTTTCACACCTCCCCTGGGGCCCAGACTGTGGTCACACTTCCCCTGGGGCACAGACTGCTGTCACACCTCCCCTGGGGCGCAGACTTTGGTCAAACCTCCCCTGGGGTACAGACTATGGTCACACCTCCCCTGGGGCACAGACTGTCGTCAAATCTCCCCTGGGGCACAGACTATGGTCACATCTCCCCTGGGGCACAGACTATGGTCACACCTCCCCTGGGGCACAGACTGTGGTCACACCTCCCCTGGGGCACAGACTATGAACACACCTCCCCTGGGGCATAGACTGTGGTCACATCTCCCCTGGGGCACAGACTGTGGTCACACCTCCCCTGGGGCACAGACTATGGTCACACCTCCACTGGGGCACAGACTATGGTCACAGCTCCCCTGGGGTACAGACTATGGTCACACCTCCCCTGGGGCACAGACTGCTGTCACAACTCCCCTGGGGCACAGACTATGGTCACACCTCCCCTGGTGTACAGACTATGGTCACACCTCCTCTGGGGCACAGACTATGGTCACACCTCCCCTGGGGCACAGACTATGGTCACACCTCCCCTGGGGCACAGACTATGGTCACACCTCCCCTGGTGTACAGACTATGGTCACACCTCCCCTGGGGCACAGACTATGGTTACACCTCCCCTGGGGCACAGAGGGGGCACAGACTGTGGTCACACTTCCCCTGGGACACAGACTATGGTCACACCTCCCCTGGGGCACAGACTGTGGTCACACCTCCCCTGGGGCACAGACTGTGGTCACACCTCCCCTGGGGCACAGACTGAGGTCACACCTCCCCTGGGGCACAGACTATGGTCACACCTCCCCTGGGGCACAGACTATGGTCACACCTCCCCTGGGGCACAGACTATGGTCACACCTCCCCTGGGGTACAGACTGTGGTCACACCTCCCCTGGGGCAAAGATTGTGGTCACACCTCCCCTGGGGCACAGATTGTGGTCACACCTCCCCTGGGGCACAGACGGTGGTCACACCTCCCCTGGGGCACAGACTAAGGTCACACCTCCCCTGGGACACAGCCATGGTCACATTCCCCTGGGGCACAGACTATGGTCACACCTCCCCTGGGGCAAAGACTATGGTCACACCTCACCTGGGGCACAGACTATGGTCACACCTCCCCTGGGGCACAGACTCTGGTCACACCTCCCCTGCGGCACAGACTGTGGTCACACCTCCCCTGGGGCACAGACTATGGTCACACCTCCCCTGGGGCACAGACTCTGGTTACACCTCCCCTGTGGCACAGACTGTGGTCACACCTCCCCTGGGGCACAGACTATGGTCACACCTCCCCTGGGGTACAGACTGTGGTCACACCTCCCCTGGGGCACAGATTATGGTCAGACCTCCCGTGGGGCAGAGACTGTGGTCACACCTCCCCAGGGGTACGGACTGTGGTCACACCTCCCTTGGGGCACAGACTATGGTCACACCTCCCCTGGGGCACAGACTGTGGTCACACCTCCCCTGGGGCACAGACTGTGGTCACACCTCCCCTAGGGCACAGACTAGTGTCACACCTCCCCTGGGGCACAGACTAGGGTCACACCTCCCCTGGGGTACAGACTATGGTCACACCTCCCTTGGGGCACAGACTGTGGTCACACCTCCCCTGGGGCACAGACTGTGGTCACACCTCCCCTGGGGCACAGACAATGGTCACACCTCCCCTGGGGCACAGACTGTGGTCACACCTCCCCTGGGGCACAGACTGCTGTCACAACTCTCCTGTGGCACAGACTATAGTCGCACCTCCCCTGGGGCACAGACTGTGGTCACACCTCCCCTGGGGCACAAACTATGGTCACACCTCCCCTGGGGCACAGACTAAGGTCACACCTCCCCTGGGGCACAGCCATGGTCACATTCCCCTGGGGCACAGACTATGGTCACACCTCCCCTGGGGCAAAGACTATGGTCACACCTCACCTGGGGCACAGACTATGGTCACACCTCCCCTGGGGCACAGACTCTGGTCACACCTCCCCTGGGGCACAGACTGTGGTCACACCTCCCCTAGGGCACAGACTAGTGTCACACCTCCCCTGGGGCACAGACTAGGGTCACAGCTCCCCTGGGTTACAGACTATGGTCACACCTCCCCTGGGGCACAGACTGTGGTCACACCTCCCCTGGGGCACAGACTGTGGTCACACCTCCCCTGGGGCACAGACTATGGTTACACCTCCCCTGGGGCACAGAGGGGGCACAGACTGTGGTCACACCTCCCCTGGGGCACAGACTATGGTCACAACTCCCCTGGGGCACAGACTGTGGTAACACCTCCCCTGGGGCACAGACTGTGGTCACACCTCCCCTGGGGCACAGACTGAGGTCACACCTCCCCTGGGGCACAGACTATGGTCACACATCCCCTGGGACACAGACTATAGTCACACCTCCCCTGGGGCACAGACTGTGGTCACACCTCCCCTGGGGCACAAACTATGGTCACACCTCCCCTGGGGCTCAGACGAAGGTCACACCTCCCCTGGGGCACAGACATGGTCACACCTCTCCTGGGGCACAGACTATGGTCACACCTCCCCTGGGGCACAGACTATGGTCACACCTCACCTGGGGCACAGACTATGGTCACACCTCCCCTGGCGCACAGACTCTGGTCACACCTCCCCTGGGGCACAGACTGTGGTCACACCTCCCCTGGGGCACAGACTATGGTCACACCTCCCCTGGGGCACAGACTCTGGATCACCTCCCCTGTGGCACAGACTGTGGTCACACCTCCCCTGGGGCACAGACTATGGTCACACCTCCCCTGGGGTACAGACTGTGGTCACACCTCCCCTGGGGCACAGATTATGGTCACACCTCCCGTGGGGCACAGACTGTGGTCACACTTCCCCAGGGGTACAGACTGTGGTTACACCTCCCTTGGGGCACAGACTATGGTCACACCTCCCCTGGGGCACAGACTGTGGTCACACCTCCCCTGGGGCACAGACTGTGGTCACACCTCCCCTAGGGCACAGACTATGGTCACACCTCCCCTGGGGCACAGACTAGGGTCACACCTCCCCTGGGGTACAGACTATGGTCACACCTCCCCTGGGGCACAGACTGTGGTCACACCTCCCCTGGGGTACAGAGGGGGCACAGACTATGGTCACACCTCCCCTGGGGCACAGACTGTGGTCACACCTCCCCTGGGGCACAGATTGTGGTCACACCTCCCCTGGGGCACAGACTATGGTCACACCTCCCCTGGGGTACAGAGGGGGCACAGACTATGGTCACATCTCCCCTGGGGTACAGGCTGTGGTCACACCACCCCTGTGACACAGACTATGGTCACACCTCCCCTGGGGTACAGGCTGTGGTCACACCTCCCCTGGGACACACACTATGGTCACACCTCCCCTGGGGTACAGGCTGTAGTCACACCTCCCCTGGGACACAGACTATGGTCACACCTCCCCTGGGGTACAGGCTGTGGTCACACCTCCCCTGGCGCACAGACTGTGTTCACACCTCGCTGGGGTACAGACTATGGTCACACCTCCCCTGGGGTACAGACTATGGTCACACCTCCCCTGGGGCACAGGCTGTGGTCACACCTCCCCTGGGACACAGACTATGGTCACACCTCCCCTGGGGTACAGACTATGGTCACACCTCCCCTGGGGCACAGACTGTCGGCACATCTCCCCTGGGGCACAGACTATGGTCACACCTCCCCTGGGGTACAGACTATGGTCACACCTTACCTGGGGCCCAGACTGTTGTCACACCTCCCCTGGGGCACAGACTGTGGTCACACCTCCCCTGGGGCACAGACTGTGGTCACATCTCCCCTGGGGCACAGACTATGGTCACACCTCCCGTGGGGCACAGACTGTCATCACATCTCCCCTGGGGCACAGACTATGGTCACACCTCCCCTGGGGCACAGACTGTCGTCACATCTCCCCTGGGGCACAGAATGTGGTCACACCTCCCCTGGGACACAGACTATAGTCACACCTCCCCTGGGGCACAGACTGTGGTCACACCTCCCCTGAGGCACAGACTGTGGTCACACCTCCCCTGGGGCACAGACTAGGGTCACACCTCCCCTGGGGCACAGACTGAGGTCACACCTCCCCTGGGGCACAGACTATGGTCACACCTCCACTGGGACACAGACTATAGTCACACCTCCCCTGGGGCACAGACTGTGGTCACACCTCCCCTGGGGCACAGACTGTGGTCACACCTCCCCTGGGGCACAGACTATGGTCACACCTCCCCTGGGGTACAGACGATGGTCATACCTCCCCTGGGGCCCAGACTGTGGTCACACCTCCCCTGGGGCACAGACTGTGGTCACACCTCCCCTGGGGCACAGACTGTGTTCACACGTCCCCTGGGGCACAGACTGTGGTCACACCTCCCCAGGGGTACAGACTGTGGTCACACCTCCCCTGGGTTACAGAGGGGGCAAAGACTATGGTCACACCTCCCCTGGGGCACAGACAATGGTCACACTTCCCCTGGGGTACAGGCTATGGTCACACCACCCCTGGGGGACAGATTATGGTCACACCTCCCCTGGGGCACAGACTGTGGTCACACCTCCCCTGGGGCACAGACTGTGGTCACACCTCCCCAGGGCTACAGACTGTGGTCACACCTCCCCTGGGGCACAGACTGTGGTCACACCTCCCCTGGGGCACAGACTATGGTCACACCTCCCCTGGGGTACAGACTATGGTCACATCTCCCCTGGGGCCCAGACTATGGTCACACCTCCCCTGGGGCACAGACTGTGGTCACACCTCCCCTGGGGCACAGACTGTGGTCACACCTCCCCTGGGGCACAGACTAGGGTCACACCTCCCCTGGGGCACAGACTATGGTTACACCTCCACTGTGGTACAGAGGGGGCACAGACTATGGTCACACCTCCCGTGGGGCACAGACTATGGTCACACCTCCCCTGGCGCACAGAATATGGTCACACCTCCCCTGGGGCACAGACTATGGTCACACCTCCCCTGGGGCACAGACTGTGGTCACACCTCCCCTGGGGCACAGACTATGGTCACACCTCCCCTGGGGCACAGACTGTGGTCACACCTCCCCTGGGGCACAGACTATGGTCACACCTGCCCTGGGGTACAGATTATGGTCACACGTCCCCTGGGGCACAGACTGTGGTCACAACTCCCCTGGGGCACAGACTATGGTCACACCTCCCCTGGGGTACAGACGATGGTCATACCTCCCCTGGGGCCCAGACTGTGGTCACACCTCCCCTGGGGCACAGACTGTGGTCACACCTCCCCTGGGGCACAGACTGTGTTCACACGTCCCCTGGGGCACAGACTGTGGTCACACCTCCCCAGGGGTACAGACTGTGGTCACACCTCCCCTGGGGTACAGAGGGGGCAAAGACGATGGTCACACCTCCCCTGGGGCACAGACAATGGTCACACTTCCCCTGGGGTACAGGCTATGGTCACACCACCCCTGGGGGACAGATTATGGTCACACCTCCCCTGGGGCACAGACTGTGGTCACACCTCCCCTGGGGCCCAGACTGTGGTCACACCTCCCCAGGGGTACAGACTGTGGTCACACCTCCCCTGGGGCACAGACTGTGGTCACACCTCCCCTGGGGCACAGACTATGGTCACACCTGCCCTGGGGTACAGACTATGGTCACATCTCCCCTGGGGCCCAGACTATGGTCACACCTCCCCTGGGGCACAGACTGTGGTCACACCTCCCCTGGGGCACAGACTGTGGTCACACCTCCCCTGGGGCACAGACTAGGGTCACACCTCCCCTGGGGCACAGACTGAGGTCACACCTCCCCTGGGGCACAGACTATGGTCACACCTCCCCTGGGACACAGACTATAGTCACACCTCCCCTGGGGCACAGACTGTGGTCACACCTCCCCTGGGGTACAGAGGGGGCAAAGACTATGGTCACACCTCCCCTGGGGCACAGACAATGGTCACACTTCCCCTGGGGTACAGGCTATGGTCACACCACCCCTGGGGGACAGATTATGGTCACACCTCCCCTGGGGCACAGACTGTGGTCACACCTCCCCTGGGGCACAGACTGTGGTCACACCTCCCCAGGGCTACAGACTGTGGTCACACCTCCCCTGGGGCACAGACTGTGGTCACACCTCCCCTGGGGCATAGACTATGGTCACACCTCCCCTGGGGTACAGACTTTGGTCACATCTCCCCTGGGGCCCAGACTGTGGTCACACCTCCCCTGGGGCACAGACTGTGGTCACACCTCCCCTGGGGCACAGACTGTGGTCACACCTCCCCTGGGGCACAGACTAGGGTCACACCTCCCCTGGGGCACAGACTATGGTTACACCTCCACTGGGGTACAGAGGGGGCACAGACTATGGTCACACCTCCCCTGGGGCACAGACTATGGTCACACCTCCCCTGGCGCACAGAATATGGTCACACCTCCCCTGGGGCACAGACTGTGGTCACACCTCCCCTGGGGCACAGACTATGGTCACACCTCCCCTGGGGCACAGACTATGGTCACACCTCCCCTGGGGCACAGACTATAATCACACCTCCCTTGGGGCACAGACTATGGTCACACCTCCACTGGGGCACAGACTGTGGTCACTCCTCCCCTGGGGCACAGACTCCCTCCCCTGGGGCACAGACTATGGTCACACCTCCCCTGGGGTACAGACTATGGTCACACCTCCCCTGGGGTACAGACTGTGGTCACACCTCCCCTGGGGCACAGACGATGGTCACATTTCCCCAGGGGCACAGACTGTGGTCACACCTCCCCTGGGGCACAGACTGTGGTCACACCTCCCCTGGGGCACAGACTGTGGTCACATCTCCCCTCGGGCACAGACTATGGTGACACCTCCCCTGGGGCACATACTGTGTTCACACCTCCCCTGGGGCACAGACTATGGTGACACCTCCCCTGGGGCACAGACTGCTGTCACATCTCCCCTGGGGCACAGACTATGGTGACACCTCCCCTGGGGCACAGACTGTCGGCACATCTCCCCTGGGGCACAGACTATGGTCACACCTCCCCTGGGGTACAGACTATGGTCACACCTCCCCTGGGGCCCAGACTGTGGTCACACCTCCCCTGGGGCACAGACTGCTGTCACACCTCCCCTGGGGCGCAGACTATGGTCAAACCTCCCCTGGGGTACAGACTATGGTCACACCTCCCCTGGGGCACAGACTGTCGTCACATCTCCCCTGGGGCACAGACTATGGTCACATCTCCCCTGGGGCACAGACTATGGTCACACCTCCCCTGGGGCACAGACTGTGGTCACACCTCCCCTGGGGCACAGACTATGAACACACCTCCCCTGGGGCATAGACTGTGGTCACATCTCCCCTGGGGCACAGACTGTGGTCACACCTCCCCTGGGGCACAGACTATGGTCACACCTCCACTGGGGCACAGACTATGGTCACACCTCCCCTGGGGTACAGACTATGGTCACACCTCCCCTGGGGCACAGACTGCTGTCACAACTCCCCTGGGGCACAGACTATGGTCACACCTCCCCTGGTGTACAGACTATGGTCACACCTCCTCTGGGGCACAGACTATGGTCACACCTCCCCTGGGGCAAAGACTATGGTCACACCTCCCCTGGGGCACAGACTATGGTCACACCTCCCCTGGTGTACAGACTATGGTCACACCTCCCCTGGGGCACAGACTATGGTTACACCTCCCCTGGGGCACAGAGGGGGCACAGACTGTGGTCACACTTCCCCTGGGACACAGACTATGGTCACACCTCCCCTGGGGCACAGACTGTGGTCACACCTCCCCTGGGGCACAGACTGTGGTCACACCTCCCCTGGGGCACAGACTGAGGTCACACCTCCCCTGGGGCACAGACTATGGTCACACCTCCCCTGGGGCACAGACTATGGTCACACCTCCCCTCGGGCACAGACTATGGTCACACCTCCCCTGGGGTACAGACTGTGGTCACACCTCCCCTGGGGCAAAGATTGTGGTCACACCTCCCCTGGGGCACAGATTGTGGTCACACCTCCCCTGGGGCACAGACGGTGGTCACACCTCCCCTGGGGCACAGACAATGGTCACACCTCCCCTGGGGCACAGACTGTGCTCACACCTCCCCTGGGGCACAGACTGCTGTCACAACTCTCCTGTGGCACAGACTATAGTCGCACCTCCCCTGGGGCACAGACTGTGGTCACACCTCCCCTGGGGCACAAACTATGGTCACACCTCCCCTGGGGCACAGACTAAGGTCACACCTCCCCTGGGGCACAGCCATGGTCACATTCCCCTGGGGCACAGACTGTGGTCACACCTCCCCAGGGGTACAGACTGTGGTCACACCTCCCCTGGGGCACAGACTGTGGTCACACCTCCCCTGGGGCACAGACTATGGTCACACCTCCCCTGGGGTACAGACTATGGTCACATCTCCCCTGGGGCCCAGACTATGGTCACACCTCCCCTGGGGCACAGACTGTGGTCACACCTCCCCTGGGGCACAGACTGTGGTCACACCTCCCCTGGGGCACAGACTAGGGTCACACCTCCCCTGGGGCACAGACTGAGGTCACACCTCCCCTGGGGCACAGACTATGGTCACACCTCCCCTGGGACACAGACTATAGTCACACCTCCCCTGGGGCACAGACTGTGGTCACACCTCCCCTGGGGTACAGAGGGGGCAAAGACTATGGTCACACCTCCCCTGGGGCACAGACAATGGTCACACTTCCCCTGGGGTACAGGCTATGGTCACACCACCCCTGGGGGACAGATTATGGTCACACCTCCCCTGGGGCACAGACTGTGGTCACACCTCCCCTGGGGCACAGACTGTGGTCACACCTCCCCAGGGCTACAGACTGTGGTCACACCTCCCCTGGCGCACAGACTATGGTCACACCTCCCCTGGGGTACAGACTTTGGTCACATCTCCCCTGGGGCCCAGACTGTGGTCACACCTCCCCTGGGGCACAGACTGTGGTCACACCTCCCCTGGGGCACAGACTGTGGTCACACCTCCCCTGGGGCACAGACTAGGGTCACACCTCCCCTGGGGCACAGACTATGGTTACACCTCCACTGGGGTACAGAGGGGGCACAGACTATAGTCACACCTCCCCTGGGGCACAGACTATGGTCACACCTCCCCTGGCGCACAGAATATGGTCACACCTCCCCTGGGGCACAGACTGTGGTCACACCTCCCCTGGGGCACAGACTATGGTCACACCTCCCCTGGGGCACAGACTATGGTCACACCTCCCCTGGGGCACAGACTATAGTCACACCTCCCTTGGGGCACAGACTATGGTCACACCTCCACTGGGGCACAGACTGTGGTCACTTCTCCCCTGGGGCACAGATTCCCTCCCCTGGGGCACAGACTATGGTCACACCTCCCCTGGGGTACAGACTATGGTCACACCTCCCCTGGGGTACAGACTGTGGTCACACCTCCCCTGGGGCACAGACGATGGTCACATTTCCCCAGGGGCACAGACTGTGGTCACACCTCCCCTGGGGCACAGACTGTGGTCACACCTCCCCTGGGGCACAGACTGTGGTCACATCTCCCCTCGGGCACAGACTATGGTGACACCTCCCCTGGGGCACATACTGTGTTCACACCTCCCCTGGGGCACAGACTATGGTGACACCTCCCCTGGGGCACAGACTGCTGTCACATCTCCCCTGGGGCACAGACTATGGTGACACCTCCCCTGGGGCACAGACTGTCGGCACATCTCCCCTGGGGCACAGACTATGGTCACACCTCCCCTGGGGTACAGACTATGGTCACACCTCCCCTGGGGCCCAGACTGTGGTCACACCTCCCCTGGGGCACAGACTGCTGTCACACCTCCCCTGGGGCGCAGACTATGGTCAAACCTCCCCTGGGGTACAGACTATGGTCACACCTCCCCTGGGGCACAGACTGTCGTCACATCTCCCCTGGGGCACAGACTATGGTCACATCTCCCCTGGGGCACAGACTATGGTCACACCTCCCCTGGGGCACAGACTGTGGTCACACCTCCCCTGGGGCACAGACTATGAACACACCTCCCCTGGGGCATAGACTGTGGTCACATCTCCCCTGGGGCACAGACTGTGGTCACACCTCCCCTGGGGCACAGACTATGGTCACACCTCCACTGGGGCACAGACTATGGTCACACCTCCCCTGGGGTACAGACTATGGTCACACCTCCCCTGGGGCACAGACTGCTGTCACAACTCCCCTGGGGCACAGACTATGGTCACACCTCCCCTGGTGTACAGACTATGGTCACACCTCCTCTGGGGCACAGACTATGGTCACACCTCCCCTGGGGCACAGACTATGGTCACACCTCCCCTGGGGCACAGACTATGGTCACACCTCCCCTGGTGTACAGACTATGGTCACACCTCCCCTGGGGCACAGACTATGGTTACACCTCCCCTGGGGCACAGAGGGGGCACAGACTGTGGTCACACTTCCCCTGGGACACAGACTATGGTCACACCTCCCCTGGGGCACAGACTGTGGTCACACCTCCCCTGGGGCACAGACTGTGGTCACACCTCCCCTGGGGCACAGACTGAGGTCACACCTCCCCTGGGGCACAGACTATGGTCACACCTCCCCTGGGGCACAGACTATGGTCACACCTCCCCTCGGGCACAGACTATGGTCACACCTCCCCTGGGGTACAGACTGTGGTCACACCTCCCCTGGGGCAAAGATTGTGGTCACACCTCCCCTGGGGCACAGATTGTGGTCACACCTCCCCTGGGGCACAGACGGTGGTCACACCTCCCCTGGGGCACAGACAATGGTCACACCTCCCCTGGGGCACAGACTGTGGTCACACCTCCCCTGGGGCACAGACTGCTGTCACAACTCTCCTGTGGCACAGACTATAGTCGCACCTCCCCTGGGGCACAGACTGTGGTCACACCTCCCCTGGGGCACAAACTATGGTCACACCTCCCCTGGGGCACAGACTAAGGTCACACCTCCCCTGGGGCACAGCCATGGTCACATTCCCCTGGGGCACAGACTATGGTCACACCTCCCCTGGGGCAAAGACTATGGTCACACCTCACCTGGGGCACAGACTATGGTCACACCTCCCCTGGGGCACAGACTCTGGTCACACCTCCCCTGCGGCACAGACTGTGGTCACACCTCCCCTGGGGCACAGACTATGGTCACACCTCCCCTGGGGCACAGACTCTGGTTACACCTCCCCTGTGGCACAGACTGTGGTCACACCTCCCCTGGGGCACAGACTATGGTCACACCTCCCCTGGGGTACAGACTGTGGTCACACCTCCCCTGGGGCACAGATTATGGTCAGACCTCCCGTGGGGCAGAGACTGTGGTCACACCTCCCCAGGGGTACGGACTGTGGTCACACCTCCCTTGGGGCACAGACTATGGTCACACCTCCCCTGGGGCACAGACTGTGGTCACACCTCCCCTGGGGCACAGACTGTGGTCACACCTCCCCTAGGGCACAGACTAGTGTCACACCTCCCCTGGGGCACAGCCATGGTCACATTCCCCTGGGGCACAGACTATGGTCACACCTCCCCTGGGGCACAGACTCTGGTTACACCTCCCCTGTGGCACAGACTGTGGTCACACCTCCCCTGGGGCACAGACTATGGTCACACCTCCCCTGGGGTACAGACTGTGGTCACACCTCCCCTGGGGCACAGATTATGGTCAGACCTCCCGTGGGGCAGAGACTGTGGTCACACCTCCCCAGGGGTACAGACTGTGGTCACACCTCCCTTGGGGCACAGACTATGGTCACACCTCCCCTGGGGCACAGACTGTGGTCACACCTCCCCTGGGGCACAGACTGTGGTCACACCTCCCCTAGGGCACAGACTAGTGTCACACCTCCCCTGGGGCACAGACTAGGGTCACACCTCCCCTGGGGTACAGACTATGGTCACACCTCCCTCGGGGCACAGACTGTGGTCACACCTCCCCTGGGGCACAGACTGTGGTCACACCTCCCCTGGGGCACAGACTGTGGTCACACCTCCCCTGGGGCACAGACTATGGTCACACCTCCCCTGGGGCACAGACTGTGGTCACACCTCCCCTGGGGCACAGACTGCGGTCACACCTCCCCTGGGGCACAGACTGAGGTCACACCTCCCCTGGGGCACAGACTATGGTCACACCTCCCCTGGGGCACAGACTATGGTCACACCTCCCCTGGGGCACAGACTATGGTCACACCTCCCCTGGGGTACAGACTGTGGTCACACCTCCCCTGGGGCAAAGATTGTGGTCACACCTCCCCTGGGGAACAGATTGTGCTCACACCTCCCCTGGGGCACAGACTATGGTCACACCTCCCCTGAGGTACAGACTGTGGTCACAACTCCCCTGGGGCACAGACGGTGGTCACACCTCCCCTGGGGCACAGACAATGGTCACACCTCCCCTGGGGCACAGACTGTGGTCACACCTCCCCTGGGGCACAGACTCTGGTTACACCTCCCCTGTGGCACAGACTGTGGTCACACCTCCCCTGGGGCACAGACTATGGTCACACCTCCCCTGGGGTACAGACTGTGGTCACACCTCCCCTGGGGCATAGATTATGGTCAGACCTCCCGTGGGGCAGAGACTGTGGTCACACCTCCCCAGGGGTACGGACTGTGGTCACACCTCCCTTGGGGCACAGACTATGGTCACACCTCCCGTGGGGCACAGACTGTGGTCACACCTCCCCTGGGGCACAGACTGTGGTCACACCTCCCCTAGGGCACAGACTAGTGTCACACCTCCCCTGGGGCACAGACTAGGGTCACACCTCCCCTGGGGTACAGACTATGGTCACACCTCCCTTGGGGCACAGACTGTGGTCACACCTCCCCTGGGGCACAGACTGTGGTCACACCTCCCCTGTGGCACAGACAATGGTCACACCTCCCCTGGGGCACAGACTGTGGTCACACCTCCCCTGGGGCACAGACTGCTGTCACAACTCTCCTGTGGCACAGACTATAGTCGCACCTCCCCTGGGGCACAGACTGTGGTCACACCTCCCCTGGGGCACAAACTATGGTCACACCTCCCCTGGGGCACAGACTAATGTCACACCTCCCCTGGGGCACAGCCATGGTCACATTCCCCTGGGGCACAGACTATGGTCACACCTCCCCTGGGGCAAAGACTATGGTCACACCTCACCTGGGGCACAGACTATGGTCACACCTCCCCTGGGGCACAGACTCTGGTCACACCTCCCCTGGGGCACAGACTGTGGTCACACCTCCCCTGGGGCACAGACTATGGTCACACCTCCCCTGGAGCACAGACTCTGGTTACACCTCCCCTGTGGCACAGACTGTGGTCACACCTCCCCTGGGGCACAGACTATGGTCACACCTCCCCTGGGGCACAGACTGTGGTCACACCTCCCCTGGGGCACAGACTGCGGTCACACCTCCCCTGGGGCACAGACTGAGGTCACACCTCCCCTGGGGCACAGACTATGGTCACACCTCCCCTGGGGCACAGACTATGGTCACACCTCCCCTGGGGCACAGACTATGGTCACACCTCCCCTGGGGTACAGACTCTGGTCACACCTCCCCTGGGGCAAAGATTGTGGTCACACCTCCCCTGGGGAACAGATTGTGCTCACACCTCCCCTGGGGCACAGACTATGGTCACACCTCCCCTGAGGTACAGACTGTGGTCACAACTCCCCTGGGGCACAGACGGTGGTCACACCTCCCCTGGGGCACAGACAATGGTCACACCTCCCCTGGGGCACAGACTGTGGTCACACCTCCCCTGGGGCACAGACTCTGGTTACACCTCCCCTGTGGCACAGACTGTGGTCACACCTCCCCTGGGGCACAGACTATGGTCACACCTCCCCTGGGGTACAGACTGTGGTCACACCTCCCCTGGGGCACAGATTATGGTCAGACCTCCCGTGGGGCAGAGACTGTGGTCACACCTCCCCAGGGGTACGGACTGTGGTCACACCTCCCTTGGGGCACAGACTATGGTCACACCTCCCCTGGGGCACAGACTGTGGTCACACCTCCCCTGGGGCACAGACTGTGGTCACACCTCCCCTAGGGCACAGACTAGTGTCACACCTCCCCTGGGGCACAGACTAGGGTCACACCTCCCCTGGGGTACAGACTATGGTCACACCTCCCTTGGGGCACAGACTGTGGTCACACCTCCCCTGGGGCACAGACTGTGGTCACACCTCCCCTGGGGCACAGACAATGGTCACACCTCCCCTGGGGCACAGACTGTGGTCACACCTCCCCTGGGGCACAGACTGCTGTCACAACTCTCCTGTGGCACAGACTATAGTCGCACCTCCCCTGGGGCACAGACTGTGGTCACACCTCCCCTGGGGCACAAACTATGGTCACACCTCCCCTGGGGCACAGACTAAGGTCACACCTCCCCTGGGGCACAGCCATCGTCACATTCCCCTGGGGCACAGACTATGGTCACACCTCCCCTGGGGCAAAGACTATGGTCACACCTCACCTGGGGCACAGACTATGGTCACACCTCCCCTGGGGCACAGACTCTGGTCACACCTCCCCTGGGGCACAGACTGTGGTCACAACTCCCCTGGGGCACAGACTATGGTCACACCTCCCCTGGGGCACAGACTCTGGTTACACCTCCCCTGTGGCACAGACTGTGGTCACACCTCCCCTGGGGCACAGACTATGGTCACACCTCCCCTGGGGTACAGACTGTGGTCACACCTCCCCTGGGGCACAGATTATGGTCAGACCTCCCCTGGGGCAGAGACTGTGGTCACACCTCCCCAGGGGTACAGACTGTGGTCACACCTCCCTTGGGGCACAGACTATGGTCACACCTCCCCTGGGGCACAGACTGTGGTCACACCTCCCCTGGGGCACAGACTGTGGTCACACCTCCCCTAGGGCACAGACTAGTGTCACACCTCCCCTGGGGCACAGACTAGGGTCACACCTCCCCTGGGGTACAGACTATGGTCACACCTCCCTTGGGGCACAGACTGTGGTCGCACCTCCCCTGGGGCACAGACTGTGGTCACACCTCCCCTGGGGCACAGACTATGGTTACACCTCCCCTGGGGCACAGAGGGGGCACAGACTGTGGTCACACCTCCCCTGGGGCACAGACTATGGTCACACCTCCCCTGGGGCACAGACTGTGGTCACACCTCCCCTGGGGCACAGACTGCGGTCACACCTCCCCTGGGGCACAGACTGAGGTCACACCTCCCCTGGGGCACAGACTATGGTCACACCTCCCCTGGGGCACAGACTGTGGTCACACCTCCCCTGGGGCACAGACTATGGTCACACCTCCCCTGGGGCACAGACTGTGGTCACACCTCCCCAGGGGTACAGACTGTGGTCACACCTCCCCTGGGGTACAGAGGGGGCAAAGACTATGGTCACACCTCCCCTGGGGCACAGACAATGGTCACACATCCCCTGGGGTACAGGCTATGGTCACACCACCCCTGGGGGACAGATTATGGTCACACCTCCCCTGGGGCACAGACTGTGGTCACACCTCCCCTGGGGCACAGACTGTGGTCACACCTCCCCAGGGCTACAGTCTGTGGTCACACCTCCCCTGGGGCACAGACTGTGGTCACACCTCCCCTGGGGCACAGACTATGGTCACACCTCCCCTGGGGTACAGACTATGGTCACATCTCCCCTGGGGCCCAGACTATGGTCACACCTCCCCTGGGGCACAGACTGTGGTCACACCTCCCCTGGGGCACAGACTGTGGTCACACCTCCCCTGGGGCACAGACTAGGGTCACACCTCCCCTGGGGCACAGACTATGGTTACACCTCCACTGGGGTACAGAGGGGGCACAGACTATGGTCACACCTCCCCTGGGGCACAGACTATGGTCACACCTCCCCTGGCGCACAGAATATGGTCACACCTCCCCTGGGGCACAGACTGTGGTCACACCTCCCCTGGGGCACAGACTATGGTCACACCTCCCCTGGGGCACAGACTATGGTCACACCTCCCCTGGGGCACAGACTATAGTCACACCTCCCTTGGGGCACAGACTATGGTCACACCTCCACTGGGGCACAGACTGTGGTCACTCCTCCCCTGGGGCACAGACTCCCTCCCCTGGGGCACAGACTATGGTCACACCTCCCCTGGGGTACAGACTATGGTCACACCTCCCCTGGGGTACAGACTGTGGTCACACCTCCCCTGGGGCACAGACGATGATCACATTTCCCCAGGGGCACAGACTGTGGTCACACCTCCCCTGGGGCACAGACTGTGGTCACACCTCCCCTGGGGCACAGACTGTGGTCACATCTCCCCTCGGGCACAGACTATGGTGACACCTCCCCTGGGGCACATACTGTGTTCACACCTCCCCTGGGGCACAGACTATGGTGACACCTCCCCTGGGGCACAGACTGCTGTCCCATCTCCCCTGGGGCACAGACTATGGTCACACCTCCCCTGGGGCACAGACTGTCGGCACATCTCCCCTGGGGCACAGACTATGGTCACACCTCCCCTGGGGTACAGACTATGGTCACACCTCCCCTGGGGCCCAGACTGTGGTCACACCTCCCCTGGGGCACAGACTGCTGTCACACCTCCCCTGGGGCGCAGACTATGGTCAAACCTCCCCTGGGGTACACACTATGGTCACACCTCCCCTGGGGCACAGACTGTCGTCACATCTCCCCTGGGGCACAGACTATGGTCACATCTCCCCTGGGGCACAGACTATGGTCACACCTCCCCTGGGGCACAGCTGTGGTCACACCTCCCCTGGGGCACAGACTATGAACACACCTCCCCTGGGGCATAGACTGTGGTCACATCTCCCCTGGGGCACAGACTGTGGTCACACCTCCCCTGGGGCACAGACTATGGTCACACCTCCACTGGGGCACAGACTATGGTCACACCTCCCCTGGGGTACAGACTATGGTCACACCTCCCCTGGGGCACAGACTGCTGTCACAACTCCCCTGGGGCACAGACTATGGTCACACCTCCCCTGGTGTACAGACTATGGTCACACCTCCCCTGGGGCACAGACTATGGTCACACCTCCCCTGGGGCACAGACTATGGTCACACCTCCCCTGGGGCACAGACTATGGTTACACCTCCACTGGGGCACAGAGGGGGCACAGACTGTGGTCACACTTCCCCTGGGGCACAGACTATGGTCACACCTCCCCTGGGGCACAGACTGTGGTCACACCTCCCCTGGGGCACAGACTGTGGTCACACCTCCCCTGGGGCACAGACTGAGGTCACACCTCCCCTGGGGCACAGACTATGGTCACACCTCCCCTGGGGCACAGACTATGGTCACACCTCCCCTGGGGCACAGACTATGGTCACACCTCCCCTGGGGTACAGACTGTGGTCACACCTCCCCTGGGGCAAAGATTGTGGTCAGACCTCCCCTGGGGCACAGATTGTGGTCACACCTCCCCTGTGGCACAGACTATGGTCACATCTCCCCTGGGGTACAGACTGTGGTCACACCTCCCCTGGGGCACAGACGGTGGTCACACCTCCCCTGGGGCACAGACAATGGTCACACCTCCCCTGGGGCACAGACTGTGCTCACACCTCCCCTGGGGCACAGACTGCTGTCACAACTCTCCTGTGGCACAGACTATAGTCGCACCTCCCCTGGGGCACAGACTGTGGTCACACCTCCCCTGGGGCACAAACTATGGTCACACCTCCCCTGGGGCACAGACTAAGGTCACACCTCTTCTGGGGCACAGCCATGGTCACATTCCCCTGGGGCACAGACTATGGTCACACCTCCCCTGGGGCAAAGACTATGGTCACACCTCACCTGTGGCACAGACTATGGTCACACCTCCCCTGGGGCACAGACTCTGGTCACACCTCCCCTGGGGCACAGACTGTGGTCACACCTCCCCTGGGGCACAGACTATGGTCACACCTCCCCTGGGGCACAGACTCTGGTTACACCTCCCCTGTGGCACAGACTGTGGTCACACCTCCCCTGGGGCACAGACTATGGTCACACCTCCCCTGGGGTACAGACTGTGGTCACACCTCCCCTGGGGCACAGATTATGGTCAGACCTCCCGTGGGGCAGAGACTGTGGTCACACCTCCCCAGGGGTACGGACTGTGGTCACACCTCCCTTGGGGCACAGACTATGGTCACACCTCCCCTGGGGCACAGACTGTGGTCACACCTCCCCTGGGGCACAGACTGTGGTCACACCTCCCCTAGGGCACAGACTAGTGTCACACCTCCCCTGGGGCACAGACTAGGGACACACCTCCCCTGGGGTACAGACTATGGTCACACCTCCCTTGGGGCACAGACTGTGGTCACACCTCCCCTGGGGCACAGACTGTGGTCACACCTCCCCTGGGGCACAGACAATGGTCACACCTCCCCTGGGGCACAGACTGTGGTCACACCTCCCCTGGGGCACAGACTGCTGTCACAACTCTCCTGTGGCACAGACTATAGTTGCACCTCCCCTGGGGCACAGACTGTGGTCACACCTTCCCTGGGGCACAAACTATGGTCACACCTTCCCTGGGGCACAGACTAAGGTCACACCTCCCCTGGGGCACAGCCATGGTCACATTCCCCTGGGGCACAGACTATGGTCACACCTCCCCTGGGGCAAAGACTATGGTCACACCTCACCTGGGGCACAGACTATGGTCACACCTCCCCTGGGGCACAGACTATGGTCACACCTCCCCTGGGGCACAGACTCTGGTTACACCTCCACTGTGGCACAGACTGTGGTCACACCTCCCCTGGGGCACAGACGATGGTCACACCTCCCCTGGGGTACAGATTGTGGTCACGCCTCCCCTGGGGCACAGATTATGGTCAGACCTCCCGTGGGGCAGAGACTGTGGTCACACCTCCCCAGGGGTACAGACTGTGGTCACACCTCCCTTGGGGCACAGACTATGGTCACACCTCCCCTGGGGCACAGACTGTGGTCACACCTCCCCTGGGGCACAGACTGTGGTCACACCTCCCCTAGGGCACAGACTAGTGTCACACCTCCCCTGGGGCACAGACTAGGGTCACACCTCCCCTGGGGTACAGACTATGGTCACACCTCCCTTGGGACACAGACTGTGGTCACACCTCCCCTGGGGCACAGACTGTGGTCACACCTCCCCTGGGGCACAGACTATGGTTACACCTCCCCTGGGGCACAGAGGGGGCACAGACTGTGGTCACACCTCCCCTGGGGCACAGACTATGGTCACACCTCCCCTGGGGCACAGACTGTGGTCACACCTCCCCTGGGGCACAGACTGCGGTCACACCTCCCCTGGGGCACAGACTGAGGTCACACCTCCCCTGGGGCACAGACTGTGGTCACACCTCCCCTGGGGCACAGACTGTGGTCACACCTCCCCTGGGGCACAGACTGAGGTCACACCTCCCCTGGGGCACAGACTATGGTCACACCTCCCCTGGGGCACAGACTATGGTCACACCTCCCCTGGGGCACAGACTATGGTCACACCTCCCCTGGGGTACAGACTGTGGTCACACCTCCCCTGGGGCAAAGATTGTGGTCAGACCTCCCCTGGGGCACAGATTGTGGTCACACCTCCCCTGTGGCACAGACTATGGTCACATCTCCCCTGGGGTACAGACTGTGGTCACACCTCCCCTGGGGCACAGACGGTGGTCACACCTCCCCTGGGGCACAGACAATGGTCACACCTCCCCTGGGGCACAGACTGTGCTCACACCTCCCCTGGGGCACAGACTGCTGTCACAACTCTCCTGTGGCACAGACTATAGTCGCACCTCCCCTGGGGCACAGACTGTGGTCACACCTCCCCTGGGGCACAAACTATGGTCACACCTCCCCTGGGGCACAGACTAAGGTCACACCTCTTCTGGGGCACAGCCATGGTCACATTCCCCTGGGGCACAGACTATGGTCACACCTCCCCTGGGGCAAAGACTATGGTCACACCTCACCTGGGGCACAGACTATGGTCACACCTCCCCTGGGGCACAGACTCTGGTCACACCTCCCCTGGGGCACAGACTGTGGTCACACCTCCCCTGGGGCACAGACTATGGTCACACCTCCACTGGGGCACAGACTCTGGTTACACCTCCCCTGTGGCACAGACTGTGGTCACACCTCCCCTGGGGCACAGACTATGGTCACACCTCCCCTGGGGTACAGACTGTGGTCACACCTCCCCTGGGGCACAGATTATGGTCAGACCTCCCGTGGGGCAGAGACTGTGGTCACACCTCCCCAGGGGTACGGACTGTGGTCACACCTCCCTTGGGGCACAGACTATGGTCACACCTCCCCTGGGGCACAGACTGTGGTCACACCTCCCCTGGGGCACAGACTGTGGTCACACCTCCCCTAGGGCACAGACTAGTGTCACACCTCCCCTGGGGCACAGACTAGGGACACACCTCCCCTGGGGTACAGACTATGGTCACACCTCCCTTGGGGCACAGACTGTGGTCACACCTCCCCTGGGGCACAGACTGTGGTCACACCTCCCCTGGGGCACAGACAATGGTCACACCTCCCCTGGGGCACAGACTGTGGTCACACCTCCCCTGGGGCACAGACTGCTGTCACAACTCTCCTGTGGCACAGACTATAGTCGCACCTCCCCTGGGGCACAGACTGTGGTCACACCTTCCCTGGGGCACAAACTATGGTCACACCTTCCCTGGGGCACAGACTAAGGTCACACCTCCCCTGGGGCACAGCCATGGTCACATTCCCCTGGGGCACAGACTATGGTCACACCTCCCCTGGGGCAAAGACTATGGTCACACCTCACCTGGGGCACAGACTATGGTCACACCTCCCCTGGGGCACAGACTCTGGTCACACCTCCCCTGGGGCACAGACTGTGGTCACACCTCCCCTGGGGCACAGACTATGGTCACACCTCCCCTGGGGCACAGACTCTGGTTACACCTCCACTGTGGCACAGACTGTGGTCACACCTCCCCTGGGGCACAGACGATGGTCACACCTCCCCTGGGGTACAGATTGTGGTCACGCCTCCCCTGGGGCACAGATTATGGTCAGACCTCCCGTGGGGCAGAGACTGTGGTCACACCTCCCCAGGGGTACAGACTGTGGTCACACCTCCCTTGGGGCACAGACTATGGTCACACCTCCCCTGGGGCACAGACTGTGGTCACACCTCCCCTGGGGCACAGACTGTGGTCACACCTCCCCTAGGGCACAGACTAGTGTCACACCTCCCCTGGGGCACAGACTAGGGTCACACCTCCCCTGGGGTACAGACTATGGTCACACCTCCCTTGGGACACAGACTGTGGTCACACCTCCCCTGGGGCACAGACTGTGGTCACACCTCCCCTGGGGCACAGACTATGGTTACACCTCCCCTGGGGCACAGAGGGGGCACAGACTGTGGTCACACCTCCCCTGGGGCACAGACTATGGTCACACCTCCCCTGGGGCACAGACTGTGGTCACACCTCCCCTGGGGCACAGACTGCGGTCACACCTCCCCTGGGGCACAGACTGAGGTCACACCTCCCCTGGGGCACAGACTGTGGTCACACCTCCCCTGGGGCACAGACTGTGGTCACACCTCCCCTGGGGCACAGACTGAGGTCACACCTCCCCTGGGGCACAGACTATGGTCACACCTCCCCTGGGGCACAGACTATGGTCACACCTCCCCTGGGGCACAGACTATGGTCACACCTCCCCTGGGGTACAGACTGTGGTCACACCTCCCCTGGGGCAAAGATTGTGGTCAGACCTCCCCTGGGGCACAGATTGTGGTCACACCTCCCCTGTGGCACAGACTATGGTCACATCTCCCCTGGGGTACAGACTGTGGTCACACCTCCCCTGGGGCACAGACGGTGGTCACACCTCCCCTGGGGCACAGACAATGGTCACACCTCCCCTGGGGCACAGACTGTGCTCACACCTCCCCTGGGGCACAGACTGCTGTCACAACTCTCCTGTGGCACAGACTATAGTCGCACCTCCCCTGGGGCACAGACTGTGGTCACACCTCCCCTGGGGCACAAACTATGGTCACACCTCCCCTGGGGCACAGACTAAGGTCACACCTCCCCTGGGGCACAGCCATGGTCACATTCCACTGGGGCACAGACTATGGTCACACCTCCCCTGGGGCAAATACTATGGTCACACCTCACCTGGGGCACAGACTATGGTCACACCTCCCCTGGGGCACAGACTCTGGTCACACCTCCCCTGGGGCACAGACTGTGGTCACACCTCCCCTGGGGCACAGACTATGGTCACACCTCCCCTGGGGCACAGACTCTGGTTACACCTCCCCTGTGGCACAGACTGTGGTCACACCTCCCCTGGGGCACAGACTATGGTCACACCTCCCCTGGGGTACAGACTGTGGTCACACCTCCCCTGGGGCACAGATTATGGTCAGACCTCCCGTGGGGCAGAGACTGTGGTCACACCTCCCCAGGGGTACGGACTGTGGTCACACCTCCCTTGGGGCACAGACTATGGTCACACC
Organism: Pristiophorus japonicus; assembly: GCF_044704955.1. Lineage (NCBI taxonomy): Eukaryota > Metazoa > Chordata > Chondrichthyes > Pristiophoridae > Pristiophorus > Pristiophorus japonicus. The sequence goes on along the minus strand of NC_091984.1, from coordinate 156,188,065 downwards.
TCCCCTGGGGCACAGACTGTGGTCACACCTCCCCTGGGGCACAGACTGTGGTCACACCTCCCCTAGGGCACAGACTAGTGTCACACCTCCCCTGGGGCACAGACTAGGGACACACCTCCCCTGGGGTACAGACTATGGTCACACCTCCCTTGGGGCACAGACTGTGGTCACACCTCCCCTGGGGCACAGACTGTGGTCACACCTCCCCTGGGGCACAGACAATGGTCACACCTCCCCTGGGGCACAGACTGTGGTCACACCTCCCCTGGGGCACAGACTGCTGTCACAACTCTCCTGTGGCACAGACTATAGTCGCACCTCCCCTGGGGCACAGACTGTGGTCACACCTTCCCTGGGGCACAAACTATGGTCACACCTTCCCTGGGGCACAGACTAAGGTCACACCTCCCCTGGGGCACAGCCATGGTCACATTCCCCTGGGGCACAGACTATGGTCACACCTCCCCTGGGGCAAAGACTATGGTCACACCTCACCTGGGGCACAGACTATGGTCACACCTCCCCTGGGGCACAGACTCTGGTCACACCTCCCCTGGGGCACAGACTGTGGTCACACCTCCCCTGGGGCACAGACTATGGTCACACCTCCCCTGGGGCACAGACTCTGGTTACACCTCCACTGTGGCACAGACTGTGGTCACACCTCCCCTGGGGCACAGACGATGGTCACACCTCCCCTGGGGTACAGATTGTGGTCACACCTCCCCTGGGGCACAGATTATGGTCAGACCTCCCGTGGGGCAGAGACTGTGGTCACACCTCCCCAGGGGTACAGACTGTGGTCACACCTCCCTTGGGGCACAGACTATGGTCACACCTCCCCTGGGGCACAGACTGTGGTCACACCTCCCCTGGGGCACAGACTGTGGTCACACCTCCCCTAGGGCACAGACTAGTGTCACACCTCCCCTGGGGCACAGACTAGGGTCACACCTCCCCTGGGGTACAGACTATGGTCACACCTCCCTTGGGACACAGACTGTGGTCACACCTCCCCTGGGGCACAGACTGTGGTCACACCTCCCCTGGGGCAAAGACTATGGTTACACCTCCCCTGGGGCACAGAGGGGGCACAGACTGTGGTCACACCTCCCCTGGGGCACAGACTATGGTCACACCTCCCCTGGGGCACAGACTGTGGTCACACCTCCCCTGGGGCACAGACTGCAGTCACACCTCCCCTGGGGCACAGACTGAGGTCACACCTCCCCTGGGGCACAGACTATGGTCACACCTCCCCTGGGGCACAGACTATGGTCACACCTCCCCTGGGGCACAGACTGTGGTCACACCTCCCCTGGGGCACAGACTGTGGTCACACCTCCCCTGGGGCACAGACTATGGTCACACCTCCCCTGGGGCACAGACTATGGTCACACCTCCCCTGGGGCACAGACTATGGTCACACCTCCCCTGGGGCACAGACTCTGGTCACACCTCCCCTGTGGCACAGACTGTGGTCACACCTCCCCTGGGGCACAGACTATGGTCACACCTCCCCTGTGGTACAGACTGTGGTCACACCTCCCCTGGGGCACAGATTATGGTCACACCTCCCGTGGGGCACAGACTGTGGTCACACCTCCCCAGGGGTACAGACAGTGGTTACACCTCCCTTGGGGCACAGAATATGGTCACACCTCCCCTGGGGCACAGACTGTGGTCACACCTCCCCTGGGGCACAGACTGTGGTCACACGTCCCCTAGGGCACAGACTAGGGTCACACCTCCCCTGGGGCACAGACTAGGGTCATACCTCCCCTGGGGTACAGACTATGGTCACACCTCCCCTGGGGCACAGACTGTGGTCACACCTCCCCTGGGGCACAGACTGTGGTCACACCTCCCCTGGGGTACAGAGGGGGCACAGACTATGGTCACACCTCCCCTGGGGTACAGGCTGTGGTCACACCTCCCCTGGGACACAGACTATGGTCACACCTCCCCTGGGGTACAGGCTGTGGTCACACCTCCCCTGGGACACACACTATGGTCACACCTCCCCTGGGGTACAGGCTGTGGTCACACCTCCCCTGGGACACAGACTATGGTCACACCTCCCCTGGGGTACAGGCTGTGGTCACACCTCCACTGGCGCACAGACTGTGGTCATACCTCGCTGGGGTACAGACTATGGTCACACCTCCCCTGGGGTACAGACTATGGTCACACCTCCCCTGGGGCACAGGCTGTGGTCACACCTCCCCTGGGACACAGACTATGGTCACACATCCCCTGGGGTACAGACTATGGTCACACCTCCCCTGGGGCACAGACTGTCGGCACATCTCCCCTGGGGCACAGACTATGGTCACACCTCCCCTGGGGTACAGACTATGGTCACACCTTCTCTGGGGCCCAGACTGTTGTCACACCTCCCCTGGGGCACAGACTGTGGTCACACCTCCCCTGGGGCACAGACTGTGGTCACATCTCCCCTGGGGCACAGACTATGGTCACACCTCCCGTGGGGCACAGACTGTCGTCACATCTCCGCTGGGGCACAGACTATGGTCACACCTCCCCTGGGGCACAGACTGTCGTCACATCTCCCCTGGGGCACAGAATGTGGTCACACCTCCCCTGGGGCTCAGACTATGGTCACACCTCCCCTGGGGCACAGACTGTGGTCACACCTCCCCTGGGGCACAGACTGTGGTCACACCTCCCCTGGGGCACAGACTATGGTCACACCTCCCCTGGGGCACAGCCATGGTCACATTCCCCTGGGGCACAGACTATGGTCACACCTCCCCTGGGGCAAAGATTATGGTCACACCTCACCTGGGGCACAGACTATGGTCACACCTCCCCTGGGGCACAGACTCTGGTCACACCTCCCCTGGGGCACAGACTGTGGTCACACCTCCCCTGGGGCACAGACTATGGTCACACCTCCCCTGGGGCACAGACTCTGGTTACACCTCCACTGTGGCACAGACTGTGGTCACACCTCCCCTGGGGCACAGACGATGGTCACACCTCCCCTGGGGTACAGACTGTGGTCACACCTCCCCTGGGGCACAGATTATGGTCAGACCTCCCGTGGGGCAGAGACTGTGGTCACACCTCCCCAGGGGTACAGACTGTGGTCACACCTCCCTTGGGGCACAGACTATGGTCACACCTCCCCTGGGGCACAGACTGTGGTCACACCTCCCCTGGGGCACAGACTGTGGTCACACCTCCCCTAGGGCACAGACTAGTGTCACACCTCCCCTGGGGCACAGACTAGGGTCACACCTCCCCTGGGGTACAGACTATGGTCACACCTCCCTTGGGACACAGACTGTGGTCACACCTCCCCTGGGGCACAGACTGTGGTCACACCTCCCCTGGGGCAAAGACTATGGTTACACCTCCCCTGGGGCACAGAGGGGGCACAGACTGTGGTCACACCTCCCCTGGGGCACAGACTATGGTCACACCTCCCCTGGGGCACAGACTGTGGTCACACCTCCCCTGGGGCACAGACTGCGGTCACACCTCCCCTGGGGCACAGACTGAGGTCACACCTCCCCTGGGGCACAGACTATGGTCACACCTCCCCTGGGGCACAGACTATGGTCACACCTCCCCTGGGGCACAGACTATGGTCACACCTCCCCTGGGGTACAGACTGTGGTCACACCTCCCCTGGGGCAAAGATTGTGGTCACACCTCCCCTGGGGAACAGATTGTGCTCACACCTCCCCTGGGGCACAGACTATGGTCACACCTCCCCTGAGGTACAGACTGTGGTCACAACTCCCCTGGGGCACAAACGGTGGTCACACCTCCCCTGGGGCACAGACAATGGTCACACCTCCCCTGGGGCACAGACTGTGGTCACACCTCCCCTGGGGCACAGACTGCTGTCACAACTCTCCTGTGGCACAGACTATAGTCACACCTCCCCTGGGGCACAGACTGTGGTCACACCTCCCCTGGGGCACAAACTATGGTCACACCTCCCCTGGGGCACAGACTAAGGTCACACCTACCCTGGGGCACAGACATGGTCACACCTCCCCTGGGGCACAGACTATGGTCACACCTCCCCTGGGGCACAGACTATGGTCACACCTCACCTGGGGCACAGACTATGGTCACACCTCCCCTGGGGCACAGACTCTGGTCACACCTCCCCTGGGGCACAGACTGTGGTCACACCTCCCCTGGGGCTCAGACTATGGTCACACCTCCCCTGGGGCACAGACTCTGGTCACACCTCACCTGTGGCACAGACTGTGGTCACACCTCCCCTGGGGCACAGACTATGGTCACAACTCCCCTGTGGTACAGACTGTGGTCACACCTCCCCTGGGGCACAGATTATGGTCACACCTCCCGTGGGGCACAGACTGTGGTCACACCTCCCCAGGGGTACAGACAGTGGTTACACCTCCCTTGGGGCACAGAATATGGTAACACCTCCCCTGGGGCACAGACTGTGGTCACACCTCCCCTGGGGCACAGACTGTGGTCACACGTCCCCTAGGGCACAGACTAGGGTCACACCTCCCCTGGGGCACAGACTAGGGTCATACCTCCCCTGGGGTACAGACTATGGTCACACCTCCCCTGGGGCACAGACTGTGGTCACACCTCCCCTGGGGCACAGACTGTGGTCACACCTCCCCTGGGGTACAGAGGGGGCACAGACTATGGTCACACCTCCCCTGGGGTACAGGCTGTGGTCACACCTCCCCTGGGACACAGACTATGGTCACACCTCCACTGGGGTACAGGCTGTGGTCACACCTCCCCTGGGACACACACTATGGTCACACCTCCCCTGGGGTACAGGCTGTGGTCACACCTCCCCTGGGACACAGACTATGGTCACACCTCCCCTGGGGTACAGGCTGTGGTCACACCTCCACTGGCGCACAGACTGTGGTCACACCTCGCTGGGGTACAGACTATGGTCACACCTCCCCTGGGGTACAGACTATGGTCACACCTCCCCTGGGGCACAGGCTGTGGTCACACCTCCCCTGGGACACAGACTATGGTCACACATCCCCTGGGGTACAGACTATGGTCACACCTCCCCTGGGGCACAGACTGTCGGCACATCTCCCGTGGGGCACAGACTATGGTCACACCTCCCCTGGGGTACAGACTATGGTCACAACTTCTCTGGGGCCCAGACTGTTGTCACACCTCCCCTGGGGCACAGACTGTGGTCACACCTCCCCTGGGGCACAGACTGTGGTCACATCTCCCCTGGGGCACAGACTATGGTCACACCTCCCGTGGGGCACAGACTGTGGTCACACCTCCCCTGGGGCACAGACTATTGTCACACCTCCCCTGGGGCACAGACTGTGGTCACACCTCCCCTGGGGCTCAGACTATGGTCACACATGCCCTGGGGTACAGACTATGGTCACACATCCCCTGGGGCACAGACTGTGGTCACACCTCCCCTGGGGCACAGACTATGGTCACACCTCCCCTGGGGTACAGACGATGGTCATACCTCCCCTGGGGCACAGACTGTGGTCACACCTCCCCTGGGGCACAGACTGTGGTCACACCTCCCCTGGGGCACAGACTGTGTTCACACATGCCCTGGGGCACAGACTATGGTCACACCTCCCCTGGGTTACAGAGGGGGCACAGACTATGGTCACACCTCCCCTGGGGCACAGACAATGGTCACACTTCCCCTGGGGTACAGGCTATGGTCACACCTCCCCTGGGGCACAGAATATGGTCACACCTCCCCTGGGGCACAGAATATGGTCACACCTCCCCTGGGGTACAGAGGGGGCACAGACTATGGTCACACCTCCCCTGGGGCACAGACTATGGTCACACCTCCCCTGGGGCACAGAATATGGTCACACCTCCCCTGGGGCACAGACGATGGTCACACCTCCCCTGGGGCACAGACTATGGTCACACCTCCCCTGGGGCACAGACTGTAGTCACACCTCCCCTGGGGCACAGACTATGGTCACACCTCCCCTGGGGCACAGACTATGTTCACACCTCACCTGAACACAGACTATGGTCACACCTCCCCTGGGACACAGACTATGGTCACACCTCTCTTGGGGCACAGACTATGGTCACACCTCCCCTGGGGCAAAGACTGTGGTCACACCTCCCCTGGGGCACAGACTCCCTCCCCTGGGGCACAGACTATGGTCACACCTCCCCTGGGGCACAGACTATGGTCACACCTCCCCTGGGGTACAGACTGTGGTCACACCTCCCCTGGGGCACAGACTATGGTCACACCTCCCCTGGGGCACAGACTGTGGTCACACCTCCCCTGGGGCACAGACTATGGTCACACCTGCCCTGGGGTACAGACTATGGTCACACGTCCCCTGGGGCACACACTGTGGTCACACCTCCCTTGGGGCACAGACTATGGTCACACCTCCCCTGGGGCACAGACTGTGTTCACACGTCCCCTGGGGCACAGACTAGGGTCACACCTCCCCTGGGGTACAGACTATGGTCACACCTCCCTTGGGACACAGACTGTGGTCACACCTCCCCTGGGGCACAGACTGTGGTCACACCTCCCCTGGGGCACAGACTATGGTTACACATCCCCTGGGGCACAGAGGGGGCACAGACTGTGGTCACACCTCACCTGGGGCACAGACTATGGTCACACCTCCCCTGGGGCACAGACTGTGGTCACACCTCCCCTGGGGCACAGACTGCGGTCACACCTCCCCTGGGGCACAGACTGAGGTCACACCTCCCCTGGGGCACAGACTATGGTCACACCTCCCCTGGGGCACAGACTATGGTCACACCTCCCCTGGGGTACAGACTGTGGTCACACCTCCCCTGGGGCAAAGATTGTGGTCACACCTCCCCTGGGGAACAGATTGTGCTCACACCTCCCCTGGGGCACAGACTATGGTCACACCTCCCCTGAGGTACAGACTGTGGTCACAACTCATCTGGGGCACAAACGGTGGTCACACCTCCCCTGGGGCACAGACAATGGTCACACCTCCCCTGGGGCACAGACTGTGGTCACACCTCCCCTGGGGCACAGACTGCTGTCACAACTCTCCTGTGGCACAGACTATAGTCACACCTCCCCTGGGGCACAGACTGTGGTCACACCTCCCCTGGGGCACAAACTATGGTCACACCTCCCCTGGGGCACAGACTAAGGTCACACCTACCCTGGGGCACAGACATGGTCACACCTCCCCTGGGGCACAGACTATGGTCACACCTCCCCTGGGGCACAGACTATGGTCACACCTCACCTGGGGCACAGACTATGGTCACACCTCCCCTGGGGCACAGACTCTGGTCACACCTCCCCTGGGGCACAGACTGTGGTCACACCTCCCCTGGGGCACAGACTATGGTCACACCTCCCCTGGGGCACAGACTCTGGTCACACCTCCCCTGTGGCACAGACTGTGGTCACACCTCCCCTGGGGCACAGACTATGGTCACACCTCCCCTGTGGTACAGACTGTGGTCACACCTCCCCTGGGGCACAGATTATGGTCACACCTCCCGTGGGGCACAGACTGTGGTCACACCTCCCCAGGGGTACAGACAGTGGTTACACCTCCCTTGGGGCACAGAATATGGTCACACCTCCCCTGGGGCACAGACTGTGGTCACACCTCCCCTGGGGCACAGACTGTGGTCACACGTCCCCTAGGGCACAGACTAGGGTCACACCTCCCCTGGGGCACAGACTAGGGTCATACCTCCCCTGGGGTACAGACTATGGTCACACCTCCCCTGGGGCACAGACTGTGGTCACACCTCCCCTGGGGCACAGACTGTGGTCACACCTCCCCTGGGGTACAGAGGGGGCACAGACTATGGTCACACCTCCCCTGGGGTACAGGCTGTGGTCACACCTCCCCTGGGACACAGACTATGGTCACACCTCCCCTGGGGTACAGGCTGTGGTCACACCTCCCCTGGGACACACACTATGGTCACACCTCCCCTGGGGTACAGGCTGTGGTCACACCTCCCCTGGGACACAGACTATGGTCACACCTCCCCTGTGGTACAGGCTGTGGTCACACCTCCACTGGCGCACAGACTGTGGTCACACCTCGCTGGGGTACAGACTATGGTCACACCTCCCCTGGGGTACAGACTATGGTCACACCTCCCCTGGGGCACAGGCTGTGGTCACACCTCCCCTGGGACACAGACTATGGTCACACATCCCCTGGGGTACAGACTATGGTCACACCTCCCCTGGGGCACAGACTGTCGGCACATCTCCCCTGGGGCACAGACTATGGTCACACCTCCCCTGGGGTACAGACTATGGTCACACCTTCTCTGGGGCCCAGACTGTTGTCACACCTCCCCTGGGGCACAGACTGTGGTCACACCTCCCCTGGGGCACAGACTGTGGTCACACCTCCCCTGGGGCACAGACTGTGGTCACACCTCCCCTGGGGCACAGACTGTGGTCACACCTCCCCTGGGGCACAGACTATGGTCACACCTGCCCTGGGGTACAGACTATGGTCACACATCCCCTGGGGCACAGACTGTGGTCACACCTCCCCTGGGGCACAGACTATGGTCACACCTCCCCTGGGGTACAGACGATGGTCATACCTCCCCTGGGGTACAGACTATGGTCACACCTCCCCTGGGGCACAGACTGTGGTCACACCTCCCCTGGGGCACAGACTGTGGTCACACCTCCCCTGGGGTACAGAGGGGGCACAGACTATGGTCACACCTCCCCTGGGGTACAGGCTGTGGTCACACCTCCCCTGGGACACAGACTATGGTCACACCTCCCCTGGGGTACAGGCTGTGGTCACACCTCCCCTGGGACACACACTATGGTCACACCTCCCCTGGGGTACAGGCTGTGGTCACACCTCCCCTGGGACACAGACTATGGTCACACCTCCCCTGGGGTACAGGCTGTGGTCACACCTCCACTGGCGCACAGACTGTGGTCACACCTCGCTGGGGTACAGACTATGGTCACACCTCCCCTGGGGTACAGACTATGGTCACACCTCCCCTGGGGCACAGGCTGTGGTCACACCTCCCCTGGGACACAGACTATGGTCACACATCCCCTGGGGTACAGACTATGGTCACACCTCCCCTGGGGCACAGACTGTCGGCACATCTCCCCTGGGGCACAGACTATGGTCACACCTCCCCTGGGGTACAGACTATGGTCACACCTTCTCTGGGGCCCAGACTGTTGTCACACCTCCCCTGGGGCACAGACTGTGGTCACACCTCCCCTGGGGCACAGACTGTGGTCACATCTCCCCTGGGGCACAGACTATGGTCACACCTCCCGTGGGGCACAGACTGTCGTCACATCTCCCCTGGGGCACAGACTATGGTCACACCTCTCCTGGGGCACAGACTGTCGTCACATCTCCCCTGGGGCACAGAATGTGGTCACACCTCCCCTGGGGCTCAGACTATGGTCACACCTCCCCTGGGGCACAGACTGTGGTCACACCTCCCCTGGGGCACAGACTGTGGTCACACCTCCCCTGGGGCACAGACTGTGGTCACACCTCCCCTGGGGCACAGACTATGGTCACACCTCCCCTGGGGCACAGACTATGGTCACACCTGCCCTGGGGTACAGACTATGGTCACACATCCCCTGGGGCACAGACTGTGGTCACACCTCCCCTGGGGCACAGACTATGGTCACACCTCCCCTGGGGTACAGACGATGGTCATACCTCCCCTGGGGCACAGACTGTGGTCACACCTCCCCTGGGGCACAGACTGTGGTCACACCTCCCCTGGGGCACAGACTGTGTTCACACGTCCCCTGGGGCACAGACTATGGTCACACCTCCCCTGGGGTACAGAGGGGGCACAGACTATGGTCACACCTCCCCTGGGGCACAGACAATGGTCACGCTTCCCCTGGGGTACAGGCTATGGTCACACCTCCCCTGGGGCACAGAATATGGTCACACCTCCCCTGGGGCACAGAATATGGTCACACCTCCCCTGGGGTACAGAGGGGGCACAGACTATGGTCACAACTCCCCTGGGGCACAGACAATGGTCACACCTCCCCTGGGGCACAGACTGTGGTCACACCTCCCCTGGGGCACAGAATATGGTCACACCTCCCCTGGGGCACAGACGATGGTCACACCTCCCCTGGGGCACAGACTATGGTCACACCTCCCCTGGGGCACAGACTATAGTCACACCTCCCCTGGGGCACAGACTATGGTCACACCTCCCCTGGGGCACAGACTATGTTCACACCTCACCTGAACACAGACTATGGTCACACCTCCCCTGGGGCACAGACTATGGTCACACCTCTCTTGGGGCACAGACTATGGTCACACCTCCCCTGGGGCAAAGACTGTGGTCACACCTCCCCTGGGGCACAGACTCCCTCCCCTGGGGCACAGACTATGGTCACACCTCCCCTGGGGCACAGACTATGGTCACACTTCCCCTGGGGTACAGACTGTGGTCACACCTCCCCTGGGGCACAGCCTATGGTCACACCTCCCCTGGGGCACAGACTGTGGTCACACCTCCCCTGGGGCACAGACTATGGTCACTCCTGCCCTGGGGTACAGACTATGGTCACACGTCCCCTGGGGCACACACTGTGGTCACACCTCCCCTGGGGCACAGACTATGGTCACACCTCCCCTGGGGCACAGACTGTGTTCACACGTCCCCTGGGGCACAGACTATGGTCACACCTCCCCTGGGGTACAGAGGGGGCACAAACTATGGTCACACCTCCCCTGGGGCACAGAATATGGTCACACCTCCCCTGGGGCACAGAATATGGTCACACCTCCCCTGGGGTACAGAGGGGGCACAGACTATGGTCACACCTCCCCTGGGGCACAGACAATGGTCACACCTCCCCTGGGGCACAGACTATGGTCACACCTCCCCTGGGGCACAGACTATGGTCACACCTCCCCTGGGGCACAGAATATGGTCACACCTCCCCTGGGGCACAGACGATGGTCACACCTCCCCTGGGGCACAGACTATGGTCACACCTCCCCTGGGGCACAGACTGTAGTCACACCTCCCCTGGGGCACAGACTATGGTCACACCTCCCCTGGGGCACAGACTATGTTCACACCTCACCTGGGGCACAGACTATGGTCACACCTCACCTGCGGCACAGACTATGGTCACACCTCTCTTGGGGCACAGACTATGGTCACACCTCCCCTGGGGCAAAGACTGTGGTCACACCTCCCCTGGGGCACAGACTCCCTCCCCTGGGGCACAGACTATGGTCACACCTCCCCTGGGGCACAGACTATGGTCACACCTCCCCTGGGGTAGAGACTGTGGTCACACCTCCCCTGGGGCACAGACTATGGTAACACCTCCCCAGGGGCACAGACTGTGGTCACACCTCCCCTGGGGCACAGACTGTGGTCACACCTCCCCTGGGGCACAAACTATTTTCACACCTCCCCTGGGGCACAGACTATGGTCACACCTCCCCTGGGGCACCGACTGTGGTCAATCCTCCCCTGGGGCACAGACTATGGTCACACCTCCCCTGGGGCACCGACTGTGGTCAATCCTCCCCTGGGGCACAGACTATGGTCACACCTCCCCTGGGGCACAGAATGCTGTCACACCTCCCCTGGGGCACAGACTATGGTCACACCTCCCCTGGGGCACAGACTGTGGTCACACCTCCCCTGGGGCACAGACTGTGGTCACACCTCCCCTGGGGCACAGACTATGGTCACACCTCCCCTGGGGCACAGACTGTGGTCACACCTCCCCTGCGGCACAGACTATGGTCACACCTCCCCTGGGGCACAAACTATTTTCACACCTCCCCTGGGGCACAGACTATGGTCACACCTGCCCTGGGGTACAGACTATGGTCACACGTCCCCTGGGGCACAGACTATGGTAACACCTCCCCAGGGGCACAGACTATGGTCACACCTCCCCTGTGGCACAGACTGTGGTCACACCTCCCCTGGGGCACAGACAATGGTCACACCTCCCCTGGGTTACAGACTGTGGTCACACCTCCCCTGGGGCACAGATTATGGTCACACCTCCCGTGGGGCACAGACTGTGGTCACACCTCCCCTGGGGTACAGAGGGGGCACAGACTATGGTCACACCTCTCTTGGGGCACAGACTATGGTCACACCTCCCCTGGGGCAAAGACTGTGGTCACACCTCCCCTGGGACACACACTATGGTCACACCTCCCCTGGGGTACAGGCTGTGGTCACACCTCCCCTGGGACACAGACTATGGTCACACCTCCCCTGGGGTACAGGCTGTGGTCACACCTCCCCTTGCGCACAGACTGTGGTCACACCTCGCTGGGGTACAGACTATGGTCACACCTCCCCTGGGGTACAGACTATGGTCACACCTCCCCTGGGGCACAGGCTGTGGTCACACCTCCCCTGGGACACAGACTATGGTCACACCTCCCCTGGGGTACAGACTATGGTCACACCTCCCCTGGGGCACAGACTGTCGGCACATCTCCCCTGGGGCACAGACTATGGTCACACCTCCCCTGGGGTACAGACTGTGGTCACACCTTCCCTGGGGCCCAGACTGTTGTCACACCTCCCCTAGGGCACAGACTGTGGTCACACCTCCCCTGGGGCACAGACTGTGGTCACATCTCCCCTGGGGCACAGACCATGGTCACACCTCCCGTGGGGCACAGACTGTCGTCACATCTCCCCTGGGGCACAGACTATGGTCACACCTCCCCTGGGGCACAGACTGTCGTCACATCTCCCCTGGGGCACAGAATGTGGTCACACCTCCCCTGGGGCTCAGACTATGGTCACACCTCCCCTGGGGCACAGACTGTGGTCACACCTCCCCTGGGGCACAGACTGTGGTCACACCTCCCCTGGGGCACAGACTATGGTCACACCTCCCCTGGGGCACAGACTGTGGTCACACCTCACCTGGGGCACAGACTATGGTCACACGTCCCCTGGGGCACAGACTGTGGTCACACCTCCCCTGGGGCACAGACTATGGTCACACCTCCCCTGGGGTACAGACGATGGTCGTACCTCCCCTGGGGCACAGACTGTGGTCACACCTCCCCTGGGGCACAGACTGTGGTCACACCTCCCCTGGGGCACAGACTGTGTTCACACGTCCCCTGGGGCACAGACTTTGGTCACACCTCCCCTGGAGTACAGAGGGGGCACAGACTATGGTCACACCTCCCCTGGGGCACAGACAATGGTCACACTTCCCCTGGGGTACAGGCTATGGTCACACCTCCCCTGGGGCACAGAATATGGTCACACCTCCCCTGGGTCACAGAATATGGTCACACCTCCCCTGGGGTACAGAGGGGGCACAGACTATGGTCACAACTCCCCTGGGGCACAGACAATGGTCTCACCTCCCCTGGGGCACAGACTATGGTCACACCTCCCCTGGGGCACAGAATATGGTCACACCTCCCCTGGGGCACAGACGATGGTCACACCTCCCCTGGGGCACAGACTATGGTCACACCTCCCCTGGGGCACAGACTATGTTCACACCTCACCTGGGGCACAGACTATGGTTACACCTCCCCTGGGGCACAGACTATGGTCACACCTCTCTTGGGGCACAGACTATGGTCACACCTCCCCTGGGGCAAAGACTGTGGTCACACCTCCCCTGGGGCACAGACTCCCTCCCCTGGGGCACAGACTATGGTCACACCTCCCCTGGGGCACAGACTATGGTCACACCTCCCCTGGGGTACAGACTGTGGTCACACCTCCCCTGGGGCACAGACTATGCTCACACCTCCCCTGGGGCACAGACTATGGTCACACCTCCCCTGGGGTACAGAGGGGGCACAGACTATGGTCACACCTCCCCTGGGGCACAGACAATGGTCACACTTCCCCTGGGGTACAGTCTATGGTCACACCTCCCCTGGGGCACAGAATACGGTCACACCTCCCCTGGGGCACAGAATATGGTCACACCTCCCCTGGGGTACAGAGGGGGCACAGACTATGGTCACACCTCCCCTGGGGCACAGACAATGGTCACACCTCCCCTGGGGCACAGACTATGGTCACACCTCCCCTGGGGCACAGACTATGGTCACACCTCCCCTGGGGCACAGAATATGGTCACACCTCCCCTGGGGCACAGACGATGGTCACACCTCCCCTGGGGCACAGACTATGGTCACACCTCCCCTGGGGCACAGACTGTAGTCACACCTCCCCTGGGGCACAGACTATGGTCACACCTCCCCTGGGGCACAGACTATGTTCACACCTCACCTGGGGCACAGACTATGGTCACACCTCCCCTGGGGCACAGACTATGGTCACACCTCTCTTGGGGCACAGACTATGGTCACACCTCCCCTGGAGCAAAGACTGTGGTCACACCTCCCCTGGGGCACAGACTCCCTCCCCTGGGGCACAGACTATGGTCACACCTCCCCTGGGGCACCGACTGTGGTCAATCCTCCCCTGGGGCACAGACTATGGTCACACTTCCCCTGGGGCACCGACTGTGGTCAATCCTCCCCTGGAGCACAGACTATGGTCACACCTCCCCTGGGGCACAGAATGCTGTCACACCTCCGCTGGGGCACAGACTATGGTCACACCTCCCCTGGGGCACAGACTGTGGTCACACCTCCCCTGGGGCACAGACTATGGTCACACCTCCCCTGGGGCACAGACTGTGGTCACACCTCCCCTGGGGCACAGACTATGGTCACACCTCCCCTGGGGCACAGACTGTGGTCACACCTCCCCTGCGGCACAGACTATGGTCACACCTCCCCTGGGGCACAGACTGTGGTCACACCTCCCCTGGGGTACAGACTATGGTCACACCTGCCCTGGGGTACAGACTATGGTCACACGTCCCCTGGGGCACAGATTGTGGTCACACCTCCCCTGGGGCACAGACTATGGTCACACCTCCCCTGGGGTACAGGCGATGGTCATACCTCCCCTGGGGCACAGACTGTGGTCACACCTCCCCTGGGGCACAGACTGTGGTCACACCTCCCCTGGGGCACAGACTGTGTTCACACGTCCCCTGGGGCACAGACTATGGTCACACCTCCCCTGGGGCACAGAGGGGGCACAGACTATGGTCACACCTCCGCGGGGGCACAGACAATGGTCACACTTCCCCTGGGGTACAGGCTATGGTCACACCTCCCCTGGGGCACAGAATATGGTCACACCTCCCCTGGGGCATAGAATATGGTCACACCTCCCCTGGGGTACAGAGGGGGCACAGGCTTTGGTCACACCTCCCCTGGGGCACAGACAATGGTCACACCTCCCCTGGGGCACAGACTATGGTCACACCTCCCCTGGGGCACAGACTATGGTCACACCTCCCCTGGGGCACAGAATATGGTCCACACCTCCCCTGGGGCACAGACGATGGCCACACCTCCCCTGGGGCACAGACTATGGTCACACCTCCCCTGGGGCACAGACTGTAGTCACACCTCTCCTGGGGCACAGACTATGGTCACACCTCCCCTGGGGCACAGACTATGTTCACACCTCACCTGGGGCACAGACTATGGTCACACCTCCCCTGGGGCACAGACTATGGTCACACCTCTCTTGGGGCACAGACTATGGTCACACCTCCCCTGGGGCAAAGACTGTGGTCACACCTCCCCTGGGGCACAGACTCCCTCCCCTGGGGCACAGACTATGGTCACACCTCCCCTGGGGCACAGACTATGGTCACACCTCCCCAGGGGCACAGACTGTGGTCACACCTCCCCTGGGGCACAGACTGTGGTCACACCTCCCCTGGGGCACAAACTATTTTCACACCTCCCCTGGGGCACAGACTATGGTCACACCTCCCCTGGGGCACCGACTGTGGTCAATCCTCCCCTGGGGCACAGACTATGGTCACACCTCCCCTGGGGCACAGAATGCTGTCACACCTCCCCTGGGGCACAGACTATGGTCACACCTCCCCTGGGGTACAGACTATGGTCACACCTCCCCTGGGGTACAGACTATGGTCACACCTCCCCTGGGGCACAGACTGTCGTCACATCTCCCCTGGGGCACAGACTATGGTCACACCTCCCCTGGGGCACAGACTATGGTCACACCTCCCCTGGGGCACAGACTGTCGTCACATCTCCCCTGGGGCACAGACTATGGTCACACCTCCCCGGGGCACAGACTGTGGTCACACCTCCCCTGGGGCACAGACTGTTGTCACACCTCCCCTGGGGTACAGACTGTGGTCACACCTCCCCTGGGGCACAGACTAGGGTCACACCTCCCCTGGAGCACAGACTATTGTCACACCTCCCCTGGGGCACAGACTGTGGTCACACCTCCCCTGGGTTACAGACTGTGGTCACACCTCCCCTGGGGCACAGACTGTGGTCACACCTCCCCTGGGGCACAGACTGTGGTCACTGCTCCCGTGGGGCACAGACTATGGTCACACCTCCCGTGGGGCACAGACTATGGTCACATCTCCCCTGGGGCACAGACTATGGTCACACCTCCGCTGGGGCACAGACTGTGCCCCCCCCCCTTCCTGGGGTACAGACTGTGGTCACACCTCCCCTGGGGCACAGACTATGGTTACACCTCTTCTGGGGCACAGAGGGGGCACAGACTGTTGTCACACCTCCCCAGGGGCACAGACTATGGTCACACCTCCCCTGGGGCAGAGACTGTGGTCACACCTCCCCTGGGGCACAGACTGTGGTCACACCTCCCGTGGGGCACAGACTATGGTCACACCTCCCGTGGGGCACAGACTATGATCACATCTCCCCTGGGGCACAGACTATGGTCACACCTCCGCTGGGGCACAGACTATGCTCACACCTCCCCTGGGACACTGCACACAATTCTTAATGCCATACTATAATTAACATATCGAGGCACTGGAGAGGGTGCAGAGAAGATTTACAAGGATGATACCAGGAAAGCGAGGGTGTCTATATCAGGAAAAGATGAACAGGCTGGGTCTCTTCTCATCACGAGAAGGCTGGGAGGTCTTTATAATGATGAAAGGTTTTGATTGAGTGGATAAAGAGAGAATGTTTCCACGTGGGAAGGAGCATAACCAGAGGCCATTGATATAAGATAGTGACCAAGAAATCCAATGGGTAATTCAGAATAAACTTCTTTACCCAGAGAGCAGTGAGAATGTGGAACTCACTGCCACAGGGAGGGTCGAGGCGAATAGTATCGATACATTGAAAGGGATGTTGGATAAACACAAGGGAGAAGGGAATCAAGGGTTATGCAGATCGTTAGATAAGCAAAGATTGGAGAAGTTTAAGTGGAGTATAATCCCTGGCATGGACTGGTTGGGCTGAATGGCCTGTTTCCGTGCCGTATATCTTACACACTGAGCAGTGTAGCGGAACAAAAGGACCTTGGAGTGCAGGTCCACTGATCCCTGAAGGTAGCAGGCCAGGTAGATAAGGTGGTTAAGAAGACATACAGTATATTTGCCTTTACTACCGAGGCACAGAATACAAGAGCAGGGAGGTTATGCTTGAACTGTATAAAACACTGGATTGGCCACAGCTGGAGTACTGCGTGCAGTTCTGGTCACCACATTACAGGAAGGATGTGATTGCACTGGAGAGGGTACAGAGGAGATTTACGAGGATGTTGCCTGGACTGGAGAATTTTGGCTATGAGGAAAGATTGGATAGGCTGGGGTTGTTTTCCTTGGAACAGAGGAGGCTGAGGGAAGACCTGATTGAGGTGTATAAAATTATGAGGGGCCTGGATAGAGTGGATAGGAAGGACCTGTTTCCCTTGGCAGAGGGGTCAACAACCAGGGGGCATAGATTTAAAGTAATTGGGAGGAGGTTTAGAGGGGAGTTGAGGGGAAATTTCTTCACCCAGAGGGTGGTGGGGGTCCAGAACTCACTGCTTGAAAGGGTGGTAGAGGCAGAAACCCTCACCACATTGAAAAAATACTTGGATGTGCACCTGAAGTGCCGTAACCTACAGGGCTATGGACCCAGAGCGGGAAAGTGGGATTAGGCTGGATAGCTCTTGGTCGGCCGACGCGGACACGATGGGCCGAATGGCCTCCTTCTGTGCTGTAAATTTCTCTGATTGTATGATATCTGATGCAGTACTACGCAATGCTCCATTTCTAGCCTATGATGTTTTATCAAATCCTAAACCCGTCACCATCTCCACACACACAGCCAGCAATGCTCAAGGCTACATTGGCCTTTATTACAAGAGGATTTGAGTACAGGAGCAAGGATGTCTTACTACAGTTATACAGGGCCTTGGTGAGACTGTACCTGGAGTATTGTGTGCAGTTTTGGTCTCCTTACCTCAGAAATGTACTTACAATAGTGGGAGTGCAGTGAAGGTTCACCAGACTAATTCCTGGGATGGCAGGACTGCTGTATGAGGAGAGATTGGGTCGACTAGGCCTGTATTCACTGGAGTTTAGAAGAATGAAAGAGGATCTCATTGAAACGTATAAAATTCTGACAGGGTTGGACAGACTGGATGCGGTGAGGGTGTTTCCCCTGGCTGGGAAGTCTAGAACAAGGGGTCACATTCTCAGGATACCGGGTAGGAAATTTAGGACTGAGGTGAGGAGAAATGTTTTCACTCAGAGGGTGTTGAACCTGTGGAATTCTCTACCACAGAGGGCTGTGGAGGCTGGGTCTTTAAGTATATTCAGGGCTGAGATCGATAGATTTTTGGATATTGAGGGAATCGAGGGGTTTCGGGACAGTGCAGGAAAATGGAGTTGAGGTCAAAGATCAGCCATGATCACATTGAATGGTGGAGCAGGCTCGAGGGGCCGAGTGGCCTACTCCTGCTCCTTAATCTAATGTTGTTATTCCGGGCTTGGCCTGAGCGCACCGATCCCAGGGCTGAGGGGTAGTACTGAGGCCGATCCCAGGCCCGAGGGGCAGTACTGGCTGATCCCAGGGCCCGAGGGGTAGTACTGGCTGATCCCAGGGCCCGAGGGGTAGTACTGGCTGATCCCAGGGCCCGAGGGGTAGTACTGGCTGATCCCAGGGCCCGAGGGGTAGTACTGAGGCCGATCCCAGGGCCCGAGGGGTAGTACTGGCTGATCCCAGGGCCCGAGGGGTAGTACTGGCTGATCCCAGGGCCCGAGGGGTATTACTGGCTGATCCCAGGGCCCGAGGGGTAGTACTGGCTGATCCCAGGGCCCGAGTGGTAGTACTGGCTGATCCCAGGGCCCGAGGGATAGTACTGGCTGATACCAGGGCCCGAGGGGTAGTACTGGCTGATCCCAGAGCCCGAGGGGTAGTACTGAGGCTAATCCCAAGGCCCGAGGGGTAGTACTGAGGCCGATCCCAGGGCCCGAGGGGTAGTACTGGCTGATCCCAGGGCCCGAGGGGCAGTACTGGCTGATCGAAGAGCCCAAGGGGTAGTACTGGCTGATCCCAGGGCCCAAGGGGTAGTACTGGCTGATCCCAGAGCCCGAGGGGTCGTACTGAGGCTAATCCCAAGGCCCAAGGGGTAGTACTGAGGCTGATTCCAGGGCCCAAGGGTTAGTACTGAGACCGATCTCAGGGCCCGAGGGGTAGTACTGAGGCCGATCTCAGGGCCCGAGGGGTAGTACTGCCTGATCCCAGGGCCCGAGGGGTAGTACTGAGGCCGATCCCAGGGCTGAGGGGTAGTACTGAGGCTGATCCCAGGGTCCGAGGGGTAGTACTGAGGCTGATCCCAGGGCCCGAGGGGTAATACTGAGGCCGATCTCAGGGCCCGAGGGGTAGTACTGGCTGGTCCCGGGGCCCGAGGTGTAGTACTGAGGCTGATCCCAGGGCCCGAGGGGTAGTACTGGCTGGCCCCAGGGCCCGAGGGGTAGTACTGAGGCTGATCCCAGGGCCCGAGGGGTAGTACTGGCTGGTCCCAGGTCCCGAGATGTAGTACTGAGGCTGATCCCAGGGCCCGAGGGGTAGTACTGAAGCTGATCTCAGGGCCCGATGGGTAGTACTGCCTGATCCCAGGCCCGAGGGGTAGTACTGAGGCCGATCCCAGGCACGAGGGGTAGTACTGAGGCCGATCCCAGGGCCCAAGGATTAGTACTGGCTGATCCCAGGGCCCGAGGGGTAGTACTGAGGCTGATCCCAGGGCCCGAGGGGTAGTACTGAAGCTGATCCCAGGGCCCGAGGGGTAGTACTGAGGCTGATCCCAGGGCCCGAGGGGTAGTACTGAGGCCGAACCCAGGCCTGAGGTGTAGTACTGAGGCTGATCCCAGGGCCCGAGGGGTAGTACTGAAGCTGATCCCAGGGCCCGAGGGGTAGTACTGAGGCTGATCCCAGGGCCCGAGGGATAGTACTGAGGCCGAACCCAGGCCCGAGGGGTAGTACTGAGGCTGATCCCAGGGCCCGAGGGGTAGTACTGAAGCTGATCCCAGGGCCCGAGGTTTAGTACTGAAGCTGATCCCAGGGCCCGAGGGGTAGTACTGAGGCCGAACCCAGGCCCGAGGGGTAATACTGAGGCCAAACCCAGGCCCGAGGGGTATCACTGAGGCCGATCCCAGGCCCGAGGGGCAGTACTGGCTGATCCCAGGGCCCGAGGGGTAGTACTGGCTGATCCCAGGGCCCGAGGGGTAGTACTGGCTGATCCCAGGGCCCGAGGGGTAGTACTGGCTGATCCCAGGGCCCGAGGGGTAGTACTGAGGCCGATCCCAGGGCCCGAGGGGTGGTACTGGCTGATCCCAGGGCCCGAGTGGTAGTACTGGCTGATCCCAGGGCCCGAGGGATAGTACTGGCTGATCCCAGGGCCCGAGGGGTAGTACTGGCTGATCCCAGAGCCCGAGGGGTAGTACTGAGGCTAATCCCAAGGCCCGAGGGGTAGTACTGAGGCCGATCCCAGGGCCCGAGGGGTAGTACTGGCTGATCCCAGGGCCCGAGGGGCAGTACTGGCTGATCGAAGAGCCCAAGGGGTAGTACTGGCTGATCCTAGGGCCCAAGGGGTAGTACTGGCTGATCCCAGAGCCCGAGGGGTCGTACTGAGGCTAATCCCAAGGCCCAAGGGGTAGTACTGAGGCTGATTCCAGGGCCCAAGGGGTAGTACTGAGACCGATCTCAGGGTCCGAGGGGTAGTACTGAGGCCGATCTCAGGGCCCGAGGGGTAGTACTGCCTGATCCCAGGGCCCGAGGGGTAGTACTGAGGCCGATCCCAGGGCTGAGGGGTAGTACTGAGGCTGATCCCAGGGTCCGAGGGGTAGTACTGAGGCTGATCCCAGGGCCCGAGGGGTAATACTGAGGCCGATCTCAGGGCCCGAGGGGTAGTACTGGCTGGTCCCGGGGCCCGAGGTGTAGTACTGAGGCTGATCCCAGGGCCCGAGGGGTAGTACTGGCTGGCCCCAGGGCCCGAGGGGTAGTACTGAGGCTGATCCCAGGGCCCGAGGGGTAGTACTGGCTGGTCCCAGGTCCCGAGATGTAGTACTGAGGCTGATCCCAGGGCCCGAGGGGTAGTACTGAAGCTGATCTCAGGGCCCGATGGGTAGTACTGCCTGATCCCAGGCCCGAGGGGTAGTACTGAGGCCGATCCCAGGCACGAGGGGTAGTACTGAGGCCGATCCCAGGGCCCAAGGATTAGTACTGGCTGATCCCAGGGCCCGAGGGGTAGTACTGAGGCTGATCCCAGGGCCCGAGGGGTAGTACTGAAGCTGATCCCAGGGCCCGAGGGGTAGTACTGAGGCTGATCCCAGGGCCCGAGGGGTAGTACTGAGGCCGAACCCAGGCCCGAGGTGTAGTACTGAGGCTGATCCCAGGGCCCGAGGGGTAGTACTGAAGCTGATCCCAGGGCCCGAGGGGTAGTACTGAGGCTGATCCCAGGGCCCGAGGGATAGTACTGAGGCCGAACCCAGGCCCGAGGGGTAGTACTGAGGCTGATCCCAGGGCCCGAGGGGTAGTACTGAAGCTGATCCCAGGGCCCGAGGTTTAGTACTGAAGCTGATCCCAGGGCCCGAGGGGTAGTACTGAGGCCGAACCCAGGCCCGAGGGGTAATACTGAGGCCAAACCCAGGCCCGAGGGGTAGTACTGAGGCCGATTCCAGGCCCGAGGGGTAGTACTGAGGCTGATCCCAGGCCCGAGGGGTAGTACTGAGGCCGATCCCAGGGCCCGAGGAGTAGTACTGACTGATCCCAGGGCCCGAGGGGTAGTACTGAAGCTGATCCCAGGGCCCGAGGGGTAGTACTGAAGCTGATCCCAGAATCCGAGGAGTAGTACTGAAGCTGATCCCAGGGCACGAGGGGTAGTACTGAGGCGGATCCCAGGGCCCGAGGGGTAGTACTGAAGCTGATCCCAGGGCCCGAGGAGTAGTACTGAAGCTGATCCCAGGGCCAGAGTGGTAGTACTGAGGCTGATCCCAGGGCCCGAGGAGTAGTACTGAAGCTGATCCCAGGGTCCGAGTGGTAGTACTGAAGCTGATCCCAGGGCCCGAGGGGTAGTACTGAGGCGGATCCCAGGGCCCGAGGGGTAGTACTGAGGCCAATCACAGGGCCCGAGGAGTAGTACTGAAGCTGATCCCAGGGCCCGAGTGGTAGTACTGAGGCGGATCCCAGGGCCCGAGGGGTAGTACTGAAGCTGATCACAGGGCCCGAGGGGTAGTACTGAAGCTGATCCCAGGGCCCGAGGGGTAGTACTGAGGCGGATCCCAGGGCCCGAGGGGTAGTACTGAGGCCAATCACAGGGCCCGAGGGGTAGTACTGAGGCCGATCACAGGGCCCGAGGGGTAGTACTGAGGCGGATCCCAGGGCCCGAGGGGTAGTACTGAGGCCAATCACAGGGCCCGAGGGGTAGTACTGAGGCGGATCCCAGGGCCCGAGGGGTAGTACTGAGGCCGATCCCAGGGCCCGAGGGGTAGTACTGAGGCCGATCACAGGGCCCGAGGGGTAGTACTGAGGCGGATCCCAGGGCCCGAGGGGTAGTACTGAGGCCGATCCCAGGGCCCGAGGGATAGTACTGCAGCCCATATTCCGGCTGATCCCAGGGTCGAGGTGTAGTACTGAGACCCATGCACAAACACAGGCACAGCAAGATCACAGATTCCAATGGCATGCTGCCCAGAGCGAGCAGCTACCACGGGCACCCACACTCCCCTCAGAGCTGCGGAGAGCATCACACAAGGATACAGGTTTCCTCATAGACTTGCACAGTGGCCAGTTCCCCTTCCAGGCGAATAATCTCCCCAACAAGCTCACGGTGTCCAACCCGAACCAGCTCGTACATCGCCGCACCAGACATGTTCGAGGCAACAACAACTGCAGAGAGCGAGAAAGGAAAATGTGACTGATACTGCCGCGCCCTCAGGGAGATATCTGTACACTGACTGGTGTCACTCAGTCCCTCCCTCTCAGGGAGATATCTGTACACTGACTGGTGTCACTCAGTCCCTCCCTCTCAGGGAGATATCTGTACACTGACTGGTGTCACTCAGTCCCTCCCTCTCAGGGAGATATCTGTACACTGACTGGTGTCACTCAGTCCCTCCCTCTCAGGGAGATATCTGTACACTGACTGGTGTCTCTCAGTCCCTCTCCCTCAGGGAGATATCTGTACACTGACTGGTGTCTCTCAGTCCCCTCTCCCTCAGGGAGATATCGGTACACTGACTGGTGTCTCTCAGTCCCTCTCCCTCAGGGAGATATCTGTACACTGACTGGTGTCTCTCAGTCCCCTCTCCCTCAGGGAGATATCGGTACACTGACTGGTGTCTCTCAGTCCCTCCCCCTCAGGGAGATATCTGCACACTGACTGGTGTCTCTCAGTCCCCTCTCCCTCAGGGAGATATCTGTACAATGACTGGGGTCTCTCAGTCCCTCTCCCTCAGGGAGATATCTGTACACTGACTGGTGTCTCTCAGTCCCCTCTCCCTCAGGGAGATATCTGTACACTGACTGGTGTCTCTCAGTCCCTCTCCCTCAGCGAGATATCTGTACACTGACTGGTGTCTCTCAATCCCCTCTCCCTCAGCGAGATATCTGTACACTGACTGGTGTCTTTCAGTCCCTCTCCCTCAGGGAGATATCTGTACACTGACTGGTGTCTCTCAATCCCCTCTCCCTCAGGGAGATATCTGTACACTGACTGGTGTCACTCAGTCCCTCGCTCTCAGGGAGATATCTGTACACTGACTGGTGTCTCTCAGTCCCTTCCCCTCAGGGAGATATCTGTACACTGACTGGTGTCTCTCAATCCCCTCTCCCTCAGCGAGATATCTGTACACTGACTGGTGTCTTTCAGTCCCTCTCCCTCAGGGAGATATCTGTACACTGACTGGTGTCTCTCAATCCCCTCTCCCTCAGGGAGATATCTGTACACTGACTGGTGTTTCTCAGTCCCTCTCCCTCAGGGAGATATCTGTACACTGACTGGTGTCTCTCAGTCCCTCCCCCTCAGGGAGATATCTGTACACTGACTGGTGTCTCTCAGTCCCTCTCCCTCAGGGAGATATCTGTACACTGACTGGTGTCTCTCAGTCCCTCTCCCTCAGGGCGATATCTGTACACTGACTGGTGTCTCTCAGTCCCCTCTCCCTCAGTAAGATATCTGTACACTGACTGCTGTCTCTCAGTCCCTCTCCCTCAGCGAGATATCTGTACACTGACTGGTGTCTCTCAGTCCCCTCTCCCTCAGGGAGATATCTGTACACTGACTGGTGTCTCTCAATCCCCTCTCCCTCAGCGAGATATCTGTACACTGACTGCTGTCTCTCAGTCCCTCTCCCTCAGCGAGATATCTGTACACTGACTGGTGTCTCTCAGTCCCCTCTCCCTCAGGGAGATATCTGTACACTGACTGGTGTCTCTCAATCCCCTCTCCCTCAGCGAGATATCTGTACTCTGACTGGTGTCTCTCAATCCCCTCTCCCTCAGCGAGATATCTGTACACTGACTGGTGTCTTTCAGTCCCTCTCCCTCAGGGAGATATCTGTACACTGACTGGTGTCTCTCAGTCCCTCTCCCTCAGGGAGATATCTGTACACTGACTGGTGTCTCTCAATCCCCTCTCCCTCAGGGAGATATCTGTACACTGACTGGTGTCTCTCAGTCCCTCTCCCTCAGCGAGATATCTGTACACTGACTGGTGTCTCTCAATCCCCTCTCCCTCAGCGAGATATCTGTACACTGACTGGTGTCTTTCAGTCCCTCTCCCTCAGGGAGATATCTGTACACTGACTGGTGTCTCTCAATCCCCTCTCCCTCAGGGAGATATCTGTACACTGACTGGTGTCTCTCAGTCCCTCTCCCTCAGCGAGATATCTGTACACTGACTGGTGTCTCTCAATCCCCTCTCCCTCAGCGAGATATCTGCACACTGACTGGTGTCTTTCAGTCCCTCTCCCTCAGGGAGATATCTGTACACTGACTGGTGTCTCTCAGTCCCTCCCCCTCAGGGAGATATCTGTACACTGACTGGTGTCTCTCAGTCCCTCTCCCTCAGGGAGATCATCATCATAGGTACTCCCTCGAAACGAGGATGACTTGCTTCCATGCCAAAAAGGACGAGTTTACAGGTGCTTTGAATGAAGATCCCGAACTACATCCTGAAGGTTGGAAGATGCCTGTGCATGGATTTTTTTAACGTGGTGTGGCCATTGCACACCAGCCACCACACGGGCTTGACAGAGCTGGGTCTTGGTCCAGTGGCAAGGGTTAACCAGGACGACTGGAGACCAGCTCTGCTGCACGGACCTAGTGCGCACACATATCGCAGTGTGGGCTGGCCCGTGCTGCCCCTGGGCCCCAACTCACGCCTCCCCTGGGCCCCGATCACATCCCCCCACAGTCTCTCGCTGCTCCTGCTGTACCTGCCCATGCTCCAATCACTGAGCTGAACCTTGCTGACGTCTCTCTTCGCTGCGTCGCTCTCCTGCACCAGCTCGTGCTGTACCTTGCCTTGGTACGTCTCCACGCAGCCCATGGCCGCCGCTCACCACACATTTTATAGCCCAGACCTGCCTCTGATGGTTTCTCGCAGGTCGGGGCCTCTCACCCACACACACCCTCACCCACACACACCCTCACCCACACCCCCTCACCCACACACACCCTCACCCACACCCCCTCACCCACACACACCCTCACCCACACACACCCTCACCCACACCCCCTCACCCACACACACCCTCACCCACACCCCCTCACCCACACACACCCTCACCCACACACACCCTCACCCACACCCCCTCACCAACTCAAACCCTCACCCACACACACCCTCACCCACACCCCCTCACCAACTCAAACCCTCACCCACACACACCCTCACCCACACCCCCTCACCAACTCAAACCCTCACCCACACACACCCTCACCCACACCCCCTCACCCACACCCCCTCACCAACTCAAACCCTCACCCACACACACCCTCACCCACACCCCCTCACCCACACCCCCTCACCAACTCAAACCCTCACCCACACACACCCTCACCCACACCCCCTCACCAACTCAAACCCTCACCCACACACACCCTCACCCACACCCCCTCACCAACTCAAACCCTCACCCACACACACCCTCACCCACACCCCCTCACCACTCAAACCCTCTCCCACACACACCCTCACCCACACCCCCTCACCCACACCCCCTCACCCACACACACCCTCACCCACACCCCCTCAACACACAAACCCTCACCCACTCAAACCCTCACCCACTCAAACCCTCACCCACACACACCCTCACCCACACCCCCTCACCACTCAAACCCTCACCCACACACACCCTCACCCACACCCCCTCACCACTCAAACCCTCACCCACAGCCCTTCACCAACTCAAACCCTCACCCACACACACCCTCACCCACACCCCATCACCACTCAAACCCTCACCCACACCCCCTCACCACTCAAACCCTCACCCACACACACCCTCACCCACACCCCCTCACCAACTCAAACCCTCACCCACACACACCCTCACCCACACCCCCTCACCAACTCAAACCCTCACCCACTCACACCCTCACCCACACCCCCTCACCAACTCAAACCCTCACCCACACACACCCTCACCCACACCCCCTCACCAACTCATACCCTCACCCACACACACCCTCACCCACACCCCCTCACCACTCAAACCCTCACCCACACACACCCTCACCCACACCCCCTCACCAACTCAAACCCTCACCCACACACACCCTCACCCGCACCCCCTCACCACTCAAACCCTCACCCACACACACCCTCACCCACTCAAACCCTCACCCACACACCCCCTCACCCACACACACCCTCACCCACACCCCCTCACCCACTCAAACTCTCACCCACACACACCCTCTCCCACACACACCCTCACCCCCTCACCCACACACACCCTCACCCACACCCCCTCACCAACTCAAACCCTCACCCACACCCCCTCACCAACTCAAACCCTCACCCACACACACCCTCACCCACACCCCCTCACCAACTCAAACCCTCACCCACACACACCCTCACCCACACCCCCTCACCACTCAAACCCTCACCCACACACACCCTCACCCACACCCCCTCACCAACTCAAACCCTCACCCACACACACCCTCACCCACACCCCCTCACCCACTGAAACCCTCACCCACACACACCCTCACCCACACCCCCTCACCAACTCAAACCCTCACCCACACCCCCTCACCAACTCAAACCCTCACCCACACACACCCTCACCCACACCCCCTCACCCACTCAAGCCCTCACCCACACACACCATCACCCACACCCCCTCACCAACTCAAACCCTCACCCACACACACCCTCACCCACTCAAACCCTCACCCACACACACCCTCACCCACACACACCCTCACCCACACCCCCTCACCCACTCAAACTCTCACCCACATACACCCTCTCCCACACACACCCTCACCCACACACACCCTCACCCACACACACCCTCACCCACACACCCTCACCACTCAAACCCTCACCCACACACACCCTCACCCACACCCCCTCACCACTCAAACCCTCACCCACACACACCCTCACCCACACCCCCTCACCACTCAAACCCTCACCCACACACACCCTCACCCACTCAAACCCTCACCCACACACACCCTCACCCACACACACCCTCACCCACACCCCCTCACCCACTCAAACTCTCACCCACACACACCCTCTCCCACACACACCCTCACCCACACCCCCTCACCCACTTAAACCCTCAACCACACACACCCTCACTCACACACACCCTCACCCACACACACCTTCACCCACACACACCCTCACCCACTCAAACCCTCACCCACACACACCCTCACCCACTCAAACCCTCACCCACACACACCCTCACCCACTCAAACCCTCACCCACACACACCCTCACCCACACACACCCTCACCCACACTCCCTCACCCACTCAAACTCTCACCCACACACACCCTCTCCCACACACACCCTCACCCACACCCCCTCACCCACACACACCCTCACCCACACCCCCTCACCAACTCAAACCCTCACCCACACCCCCTCACCAACTCAAACCCTCACCCACACACACCCTCACCCACACCCCCTCACCAACTCAAACCCTCACCCACACACACCCTCACCCACACCCCCTCACCACTCAAACCCTCACCCACACACACCCTCACCCACACCCCCTCACCAACTCAAACCCTCACCCACACACACCCTCACCCACACCCCCTCACCCACTCAAACCCTCACCCACACACACCCTCACCCACACCCCCTTACCAACTCAAACCCTCACCCACACCCCTCACCAACTCAAACCCTCACCCACACACACCCTCACCCACACCCCCTCACCACTCAAACCCTCACCCACACACCCCCTCACCCACACCCCCTCACCAACTCAAACCCTCACCCACACACACCCTCACCCACACCCCCTCACCCACTCAAACCCTCACCCACATACACCCTCACCCACACCCCCTCACCAACTCAAACCCTCACCCACACACACCCTCACCCACTCAAACCCTCACCCACACACACCCTCACCCACACACACCCTCACCCACACCCCCTCACCACTCAAACACACACCCACACACACCCTCGCCCACACCCCCTCACCACTCAAACCCTCACCCACACACACCCTCACCCACACCCCCTCACCACTCAAACCCTCACCCACACACACCTTCCCCCACTCAAACCCTCACCCACACACACCCTCACCCACACACACCCTCACCCACACCCCCTCACCCACTCAAACTCTCACCCACACACACCCTCTCCCACACACACCCTCACCCACACCCCCTTACCCACTTAAACCCTCAACCACACACACCCTCACTCACACACACCCTCACCCACACACACCTTCACCCACACCCCCTCGCCCACTCAAACCCTCACCCACTCAAACCCTCACCCACACACACCCTCACCCACACACACCCTCACCCACACACACCATCACCCACACCCCCTCGCCCACTCAAACCTTCACCCACTCAAACCCTCACCCACACACATCCTCACCCACACACACCATCACCCACACCCCCTCACCCACTCAAACCCTCACCCACTCAAACCTTCACCCACTCAAACCCTCACCCACACACACCCTCACCCACACACACCATCATCCACACCCCCTCACCCACTCAAACCCTCACCCACTCAAAGCCTCACCCACTTAAACCCTCACACACACACTCACCCCACACACACCATCACACTCACATCCTCACCCACACACACACTCACCCACTCACACCCTCACCCACACATACCCTCACCCCACACGGGCCCTCACTCCACACAGACCCTCACCCATTAGCACCTTCACCAATACACACCCTCACTCACACACACCCTCACCCACACACACCCTCACACAAACGCAAACCCTCAACCACACACCCACACCCACATGTACCCACACACCCCCACACACACTCACCCACACACACCCTCACTCACACACACACCCTCACCCACACACACCGTCACACAAACACACACCCTCACCCTACACATCCACTCATCCACACACCCTCACCTACACGAACCATCACCCACACTCACAACCTCACCCCCACACACCCTCAATCACACACACCCTCACCCACACACACCCTCACCCTACACATCCACTCATCCACACACCCTCACCTACACGAACCATCACCCACACTCACAACCTCACTCCCACACACCCTCAATCACACACACCCTCACCCACACACACCCTCACTTCACACACACCCTCACCCACACACCCTCATCCACACACACACCCTCACCCACAAGCACTCTCACCCACACACACCCTCACTTCACACACATCCTCATCCACACACTCTCATCCACATGCACCATCACCCAAACACACATCCTCACCCACACACACCCTGATCCACACACACTCACCCACACACCATCACCCACACACACCCTCACATACACACACCCTCGCCCACACACACCCTGATCCACACACACTCACCCACACACCGTCACCCACACACACTCTTACCCACACACACCCTCACCCACACACACCCTCACCCACACACACTCACCCACACACCGTCACCCACACACACTCTTACCCACACACACCCTCGCCCACACACACCCTCTCCGACACACACTCACCCACACACCGTCACCCACACACACCCTCACACACACAAACACACACCCTCGCCCACACACACCCTCTCCGACACACACTCACCCACACACCGTCACCCACACACACTCTCACCCACACACACCTTCACACACACAAACACGCACCCTCGCCCACACACACCCTCTCCGACACACACTCACCCACACACCGTCACCCACACACACTCTCACCCACACACACCCTCACACACACAAACACGCACCCTCGCCCACACACACCCTCTCCGACACGCACTCACCCACACACCGTCATCCACACACACTCTCACCCACACATACCCTCACCAACACACACACCCTCACCCACACACACATTCGCCCACACACACTCGCCCACACACACCCTCACCCACATATCCCCATCACTCACACACACTCCCCTCACCCACACACACCCTCACCCACACACACATTCGCCCACACACACTCGCCCACACACACCCTCACCCACACACACATTCGCCCACACACACTCGCCCACACACACCCTCACCCACATACCCCCATCACCCACACACACTCCTGTCACGCACACACACCCTCACCCACACACACACTCACCCACACACACCCTCACCCACCCACACGCTCACCCACACACACAACCACGCACACACATCCTCAGTCACACACCCACTCAACCACACACACCCTTACCCCACACACCCTCACCCCACACACCCTCACCCACACGCACCATCACCCATACATACCGTGAACCCACACACACTCTCACACACACATCCTCATGCCACATACACCCTCACCCACACACCCTCACCCACACACCCTCAACCCCCATACTCTCACCCACACGCACCATCACCCACACACACCCTCACCCACACACACCCTCACCCACAGACGCTCTCACCCACACACACCCTCACCCACACACCCTCACCCACACACCCTCAACCCCCATACTCTCACCCACACACACTCACCCGCACACACCCTCACCCCACACATACCCTCACCCACACGCACCATCACCTATACATACCCTGAACCCACACACACCCTCACACACACATCCTCATGCCACATACACCCTCACACAAACACACACCCTCACCCACATACACCGTCATCCACACACACCCTCACCAATACACACCCTCACTCACACACACACCCTCACTCCCACCCACACCCTCACACTACACATCTCCTCACCCACATACCCTCACTTACACGAACCATCACCCACACTCAAAACCTCATCCCTACACACCCTCACCCACACATACCCTCACCCAAACACTCCCTCACCGCACACGTACACTCACCCACACACACTCACCCATACACACCCTCAACCCACACACACCCTCAACCACACAAACACTCTCACACACCCTCACCGACACACAGCCTCACCAACATACACCCTCGCTCCACACACACCCTCACCCCACACACACTCTCGCCCACACACCCTCACCCACACACCCTCACCAACACACACCCTCACCCCCCCACACACACACACACCCTCATCCACACAGACACTCACCCACACGCACTCACCCACACGCACACTCACTCACACACACACCCTCACCCACACACACCATCACACAAACACACACCCTCACCCTACACATCCCCTCACCCACACACCCTCACCTACACGAACCATCACCCACACTCACAACTTCACCCCCACACACCCGCAATCACACGCACCCTCACACACCCTCACCCACGCACAACCTTACCCACTCACACCCTCACCCACACACACACTCACACACACACCCTCACCCACACACACCCTCACCCACACACTTCCTCACCCCACACACACCCTCACCAACACACTTCCTCACCCCACACACACTCACCCACACACTCCCTCACCCCACACACACCCTCACCCACACAAACCCTCACCCACACACCCTCACCCACACACCCTCACCCACACACACCCTCATCCACATACACCCTAAACCACACACACCCTCACCCACACACACTCTCACCCATAGACACTCTCACCCACACACACCCTCACCCCACACGGACCCTCACACACCCACACTCTCGCACGCACACACTCACCACAACCACACACCCCGTTCACACACATACTCACCCACACACTCTTACCCTCAACCACACAGACCCTCACCAACCCACACACACACCCACACACATACCCTCACCCACACACACCCTCACTCACACACACTCTCACCCACACACACTCCCTCACCCACACACACATTCGCCCACACACACTCACCTACACACACCCTCACTCACATACCCCCATCACCCACACACACTCCCCTCACCCACACACACCTTCACCCACACACACCCTAACCCACCCACACACTCACCCTCACCCCACACACCGTCACCCACACACACACCCTCACCCAAACACACACCCTCACCCACACAAACCCTCACCCCACACACACCCTCAACCACACAAACATTCGCCCACACACACACCCTCACCCACATACACACCCTCACCCACACACACACCCTCACCCAAACACACACCCTCACCCACACAACCCTCACCCCACACACACCCTCACCCACACACAACCTCACCCCACACACACCCTCACCCACACACACATTCACCCACACACACTCGCCCACTCACCCTCACCCACATACCCGCATCACCCACACACACTCCCCTCACCCACACACACCCTCATCCACACACACCTTCACCCATAAGCACTCTCACCCACACACACCCTCACCCAAACACACACCCTCACTTCACACTCATCCTCATCCACACACCCTCTTCCACACACACCCTCACCCAGAAGCACTCTCACCCACACACACACACCCTCACCCAAACACACACCCTCACCCACACACACCCTCACCCAAACACACACCCTCACCTACACACACCCTCACTTCACGCACATCTTCATCCACACAACATCTTCCACACGCACCATCACCCACAAGCACTCTCACACACACACCCTCACACACACACACCATTACCCACACACACCCTTACCCAAACACACACCCTCTTCCATACGCACCATCACCCACAAGCACTCTCACACACACACCCTCACACACACACACCCTCACCCACACACGCCCTCATCATAAACACACCCTCACCCACACACACCAACACCCAAACACTCCCTCACCTCACACGTACATTCACCCCACACACACTCATCCATACACACCCTCAACCCACACACATCCTCACACACACTAACCCTCACACACACAGCCTCACCCACACACAACCTCACCCCACACACACTCACCCACACACCCTCATCCAAACACTCCCTCACCACACACTTACACTCACCCACACACACTCACCCATACACACCCTCAACCCACACACACCCTCACACACACACTCTCACACACACAGCCTCACCAACACACAACCTCACCCCACACACACCTTCTTCCACACACCCTCACCCCCATGCAGCCTCACCCACATACACCCTCACCCACATACACCCTCATCCACACACTCCCTCACCCCACACACATCCTCACCCACACACCCCCTCACCCACACACACCCTCAACTATACACACCCTCACGCAACACACACCCTGTCCACACACATCCCCACCCACATACACTCACCCACACATTCTCACCCACACAAAACCTAACCCACACACACCCTCACCCACACACACACTCACCCATACACACCCTCACCCACACACACCCTCACCCACACACACACTCACCCACACACACCCTCACCCACACACACACTCACCCACACACACCCTCACCCACACACACTCACCCACACACATCCTCACCCACACACACCCTCACCACACATACACCCTCACCCACGCACACAACCACGCACACATAGCCTCACTCACACACACTCAACCACACACATACCCTCACCCACACACACACTCACCCACACACCCTCACCTACACATACCCTCACCCACCCACACACTCACACACACACACCCTCACCTACACAACCACGCACACACACCCTCAGTCACACACACACTGAACCACACACACCCTCACCCACACGAACCCTAACCCACACACACCCTCACCCCACACACCCTCACCCTCACGCACCATCACCCATACATA
Source organism: Pristiophorus japonicus (assembly GCF_044704955.1). Classification (NCBI taxonomy): domain Eukaryota; kingdom Metazoa; phylum Chordata; class Chondrichthyes; family Pristiophoridae; genus Pristiophorus; species Pristiophorus japonicus. Next base: position 156,153,276 of record NC_091984.1, on the reverse strand, counting down.
CCCTGAACCCACACACAACCTCACACACACATCCTCACGCCACATACACCCTCACCCACACACAACCTCTTCCACACACACCCTCACCACACACACCCTCACCCGCACACACCCTCATCCAAACACTCCCTCACCGCACACGTACCCTCAACCCACACACACTCTCACCCACACAAACACTCACACATACACACTCACCCACACACAGCCTCACCCACACACACCCGCGCCCCATACACACCCTCACCCACACACACCCTCACTTCACACACACCCTCACCCACACACATCCTCATCCTCACACACCCTCACCCACATGAACCTTAACCCACACAAACACTCACACACACTCACCCTCACCCACACACAGCCTCACCCACACACCCTCACCACACACACACCCTCACCCACACGCCCTCACCACACACACACCCTCACCCATATACCCTCACCCACATACACTCTCACCCACACCCCCTCACCCACACACTCCCTCACCCCACACACACCCTCACCCACACACACCCTCACCCACATACCCTCACCCACATACACTCTCACCCACACCCCCTCACCCACACACTCCCTCACCCCACACACCCTCACCACACATACACTCACCCACACACCCTAACCCACACACACCCTCACCCGCACACACACTCACCCAAACACTCGCTCACCGCACACGTACACTCACCCACACATACCCTCACCCCACACACCCTCACCACACATACACTCACCCACACACCCTAACCCACACACACCCTCACCCGCACACACCCTCACCCAAACACTCGCTCACCGCACACGTACACTCACCCACACATACCCTCACCCCACACACCCTCACCCACACATCCCCACGCCACATGCACCCTCACGCAAACACAGGCTCACCCACACACCCTCACCCGCGCACACCCTCTTCCACACACACCATCACCCAAACACAGCCTCACCCCACACACACCTTCACCCCACACACACCCTCACCCATACACATACCTTCACCCACAAGCACCCTCACCCACACACACCCTCACCCACACACACCCTCACTTCACGCACATCCTCACCCAAACACACACCCTCACCCACACACATCCTCATCCTCACACACCCTCACCCACATGAACCCTAACCCACACAAACACTCACACACACTCATCCTCACCCACACACAGCCTCACCCACACACCCTCACCACACACACACCCTCACCCACACAACCTCACCCACATACACTCTCATCCACACCCCCTCACCCACACACTCCCTCACCCCACACACACCCTCACCCACACACTCCCTCACCCACACACACCCTCACCCCACACACACCCTCACCCACACAATCCCTCACCCACACACACCCTCACCCCACACACACCCTCACCCCACACATACCCTCACCCACACACACAACCTCACCCACGCACCCTCACCCACAAACACTCTCACCCACACCCCCTCACACACACACACTCACCCACACACACCCTCACACACTCACACTCACCCATGCACACCCTTAGCAACACACACACCCTCACCCACACACACACCTTCAACCCACACACACCTCACCCATAGACACTCTCACCGACACACACCCTCACCCCACACGGACCCTCACCCACCCAATTCCTCGCCCACACAAACTCGTCCACACACACTCACCCACATACCTCCACCACCCACACACACTCTCCACAACCACACACACCCTCACCCACACACCCTCTCCCACATACACTCTCACCCACACCCCCTCACCCACACACATCCTCACCCACACACACCCTCACCCACACACATCCTCACCGACACACACTCACCCACACACCCCCTCACCCACACACACCCTCACCCACACGCACCATCACCCACAAACACACCCTCAACCACACACACCCTCACCCCATACACACCCTCACCCACACACACACCTTCAACCCACACACACCTCACCCATAGACACTCTCGCCCACACACACCCTCACCCCACACGGACCCTCACCCACCCACATCCTCGCCCACACAAACTCGCCCACACACACTCACCTTCAGACCCCATCACCCACACACACTCCCCACAACCACACACACCCTCACCCACAAACCCTCACCCACATAAACTCTCACCCACATCCCCTCACCCACACACAGCCTCACCCACACACACCCTCACCGACACACACTCACCCACACACCCTCACCCACCCACACCCTCACCCACCAGGACCCTCACCCACACACACACCCTCACCCACAAACCCTCACCCACATAAACTCTCACCCACACACACCCTCACCCACACGGACACTCACCCACACACACACCCTCACCCACACGCACCATCACCCACACACACCCTCACCCCACACACACATTCGCCCACACACACTCGCCCACACACCCGTACCCATATACCCCCATCACACACACACACACTCCCCTCACCCACACACACCCTCACCCACACACACCCGAACCCACCCACACACTCACCCACACACACACCCTCACCCACACACACAACCACGCACACACACCCTAGGTCACACACACACTCAACCACACACACACCCTCACTCACACACACTCAACCACACACATACCCTCACCCACACACACACTCAAACACATACACCCTCACCCCACACACCCTCACCCCACACACACCCTCACCCCACACACACTCGCCCACACACACCCTCACCCCACACACACTCACCTACACACACCCTCACCCTCATACCCCCATCACCCACACACACTCCCCTCACCCACACACACCCTCACCCACACACACCCTAACCCACACACACACTCACCCACACACACATCCTCACTCACACACACCCTCACCCAAACACACACCCTCACCCACACATATCCTCACCCCCCACACATATTCGCCCACATACACTCGCCCACACACCCTCACCCATATACCCCCATCACCCACACACACTCCCCTCACCCACACACACCCTCACCCACACATACCCTAACCACCCACACACTCACCCACACACACACCCTCACCCACATACCCCCATCACCCACACACACCCACACCCACACACACCCTAACCCACACACACACTCACCCACACACACATCCTCACTCACACACACCCTCACCCAAACACACTCCCTCACCCACACACACTCCCCTCACCCACACACACCCTCACCCACACACATCGTAACCCACCCACACACTCACCCACACACACTCCCCTCACCCACCCACACACTCACCCACACACACACCCTCACCCCACACACACATTCGCCCACATTCACTCGCCCACACACCCTCACCCATATACCCCCATCAGCCACACACACTCCCCTCACCCACACACACCCTCACCCACACACACTCTCATCCACACACACTCTCACCCAAACACATTCTCACCCACACGAACCCTAACCCACACAAACACTCACACACACTCACCCTCACCACACACACACCCTCACCCACACACCCTCACCCACACACACCCTCACCCACACACCCTCACCCACACACACCCTCACCCAGACACCCTCACCCACATACACTCTCACCCACACACCCTCACCACACACACACCCTCACCCACACACCCTCACCCACATACACTCTCACCCACACCCCCTCACCCACACACTTCCTCACCCGACACACACACTCACCCCACACACATTCACCCACACACACCCTCACCCACACACACCCTCAACCCATACACCCTCAACCACACACACTCTCACCCATAGACACTCTCACCCACACACACTCTCACCCACACACACCCTCACCCCACACGGACCCTCACCCACCCAAACACTCGCCCACACACACTCACCCACATACCCACATCACTCACACATACCCTCACCCACACACACTCCCCACAACCACACACACCCTCACCCCACACACACCCTCACCCACACACACCCTCACCCACACACACCCTCACCCACACACACACTCACACACACTCACCCTCACCCACACAGACCCTCACCCACCCACACACACACACACACACATACCTTCACACACACACCCACACACACACACCCTCAGTCACACACACTCCGCTCACCCACACACACCCTCACTCACACACACACACCCACACACACCCTCAGTCACACACACTCCGCTCACCCACACACACCCTCACCCACACACATAGCCTCACTGACACACACTCAACCACACACATACCCTCACCCACACACACACTCAACCACACACACCCTCACCCCACACACCCTCACCACACACACACTCACCCACACATACCCTCACCCACACGAACCCTAACCCACACGAACCCTAACCCACACACACCCTCACCCACACACACACTCAACCACACATACCCTCACCCCACACACCCTCACCACACACACACTCACCCACACACACCCTCACCCACACACACCCTCACCCACACGAACCCTAACCCACACACTCCCTCACCCACACATACCCTCACCCACACACACCCTCACCCACACACACATTTGCCCACACACACTCGCCCACACACCCTCACCCACATACCCCCATCACCCATACACACTCCCCTCACCCACACACACCCTCACCCACACACACACTCAACCACACACATACCCTCACTCACACACACTCAACAACACACATACCCTCATCCACACACACTCAACCCCACACACCCTAACCCCACACACACCCTCACCCACACACACCCTCACCCTACACACACCCTCACGCACACACAGCCTCACCCTCACCCTCACCACACACCCTCAGCCACACCCACTCAACCACACACACGCTCACCCGCACACACCCTCGCCCACACACTCCCTCACCCAAACACTCCCACACCGCACACGTACACTCACCCACACATACCCTCACCCCACACACCCTCACGCACACACACGATCACCCATACATACCCTGAACCTACACACACCCTCACACACACATCCCCACTCCACATGCACCCTCACGCACACACAGGCTCACCCACACACCCTCACCCGCGCACACCCTCTTCCACACACACCCTCACCCAAACACAGCCTCACCCCACACACACCCTCACCCCACACACACCCTCACCCACACACATACCCTCGCCCAAAAGCACCCTCACCCACACACACCCTCACCCACACACACCCTCACCCCACACACACCCTCACCCGACACACACCCTCACCCACACACTCCCTCACCCCACACACACCCTCACCCGACACACACCCTCACCCACACACTCCCTCACCCCACACACACCCTCACCCGACACACACCCTCACCCGACACACACCCTCACCCACACACTCCCTCACCCCACACACACCCTCACCCACACACTCCCTCACCCACACACACCCTCACCCCACACACACCCTCACCCCACACATACCCTCACCCACACACACAACCTCACCCACACACCCTCACCCACAAACACTCTCACCCACACCCCCTCACACACACACTCACCCACACACACCCTCATACACTCACACTCACCCATGCACACCCTTAGCAACACACACACCCTCACCCACACACACACCTTCAAACCATACACACCTCACCCATAGACACTCTCACCGACACACACACCCTCACCCCACACGGACCCTCACCCACCCAATTCCTCGCCCACACAAACTCACCCACACACACTCACCCACATACCCCCATCACCCACACACACTTCCCACAACCACACACACCCTCACCCCACACACCCTCACCCACACACACCCTCACCCACACACACACTCACACACACTCACCCTCACCCACACACACCCTCACCCACACACACACTCACACACACTCACCCTCACCCACACACAGCCTCACCCACACACCCTCACCCACACACACCCTCACCCCACACACACCCTCAACCACACACACCCTCACCCACACATCCTCACCCACATAAACTCTCAACCACACCCCCTCACCCACACACAGCCTCACCCACACACACCCTCACCCACACACACCCTCACCCACACACACCCTCACCGACACACACTCACCCACACACACCCTCACCCACACACACCCTCACCCACACTCACATCCTCACTCACACACACACCCTCACCCAAACACACACCCTCACCATCACACACCCTCACCCCACACACACATTCGCCCACACACCCTCACCCATATACCCCCATCACCCACACACACTCAGCTCACCCACACACACCCTCACCCATATACCCCCATCACCCACACACACTCAGCTCACCCACACACACCCTCACCCACACACACCCTGACCCACCCACACACTCACCCACACACACATCCTCACCCACACACACAACCACGCACATACACCCTCAGTCACACACACACTCAACCACACACTCCCCTCACTCACACACACTCAAACACACACATACCCTCACCCACACACACACTCAAACACACACACCCTCACCCCACACACCCTCACCCCACACACACATTCGCCCACACACACTCGCCCACACACCCTCACCCATATACCCCCATCACCCACACACACTCCTCTCACCCACACACTCCCCTCACCCACACACACCCTAACCCACCCACACACTCACCCACACACACACCCTCACCCACACACACCCTCACCCACACACACCATAACCCACCCACACCCTCACCCACACACACCCTCACCCCACACACACATTCGCCCACACACACTCGCCCACACACCCTCACCCATATACCCCCATCACCCACACACACCCTCACCCACACACACCCTCAGTCACACACACTCTCACCCAAACACACTCTCACCCACACGAACCCTAACCCACACAAACACTCACACACACTCACCCTCACCCACACACAAACTCACCCACACACCCTCACCACACACACTCCCTCACCCACACACCCTCACCCACATACACTCTCACCCAAACCCACTCACCCACACACTCCCTCACCCCACACACACCCTCACCCCACACACACTCACCCACACAACCTAACCCATGCACACCCTCACCCACATATACCCTCACCCACACACACCCTCAACCCATACACACCCTCACCCCACACACACCCTCACCCACACACACCCTCACCCACACACACACTCACACACACTCATGCTCACCCACACAGACCCTCACCCACCCACACACACACCCACACACATATCTTCACCCACACACACACACCCACACACACACACCCTCAGTCACACACACTCTGCTCACTCACACACACCCTCACTCACAAGCACCCTCACCCACACACACACCCTCAGTCACACACACTCCGCTCACCCACACACACCCTCACCCACAAGCACCCTCACCCACACACACACCCTCAGTTACACACACTCCGCGCACCCACACATACCCTCACCCACACACCCACACCCAAACACACACCCTCACCCAAACACACACCCTCACCCACACACACCCTCACCCACACACACCCTCACCCACACACATCCTCATCCACACACACCCTCACCCACACACACCCTCACCCCACACGGACCCTCACCCACCCACACACTCGCCCACAAACACTCACCCACATACCCCCTTCACCCACACCCCCCATCACCCACACACACTCCCCACAACCACACACACCCCGCTCACAGACACACACACTCACCCACACACACTTACCCTCACCCACACAGACCCTCACCCACCCACCCACACACACACCCACACACATACCTTCACCCACACACACACACCTACACACACACACCCTCAGTCACACACACTCCGCTCACCCACACACATCCTCACCCACACACACCCTCACCCACACACACACCCACACCCAAACACACACCCTCACCCAAACACACACCCTCACCCACACACACACTCACCCACACACACACTCACCCACACACATACTCATCCACATACACCCTCACCCACAAGCACCCTCACCCAAACACACACCCTCAGTCACACACACTCCGCGCACCCACACACACCCTCACCCACTCACACTCCCCTCACCCACACACACCCTTACCCACACACACCCTAACCCACCCACACACTCACCCACACACACATCCTCACTCACACACACCCTCACCCACACACACCCTCACCCCACACACTCATTCGCCCACACACCCTCACCCATATACCCCCATCACCCACACACACTCCCCTCACCCACACACACCCTCACCCACACACACTCACCCACACACACCCTCACCCACACACACCCTCAGCCACACACACACCCTCACCCACACACTCCCCTCACCCACACACACCCTCACCCACACACACCCTAACCCACCCACACACACATCCTCACTGACACACACCCTCACCCAAACACACACCCTCACCCACACACACCCTCACCCACACACACCCTCACCCCACACACACATTCGCCCACACACACCCTCAGTCACACACACACTCAACCACACACATACCCTCACCCACACACACACTCAAACACACACACCCTCACCCCACACACCCTCACCCCACACACACCTTCACCCCACACACACCTTCACCCACACACACTCTCATCCACACACACTCTCACCCACATGAACCCTAACCCACACACACCCTCACCCATATACACCCTCACACACACACACTCACCCACACACACCCTCATCCACACACACTCTCACCCACACATACAATCACCAACACACTCCCCTCACCCACACACACCCTCACCCACACACCCTCACCAACACACACCCTCACCCCACACACACCCTCACCCACACACACCCTCACCCACTCACTCACCCACACACAGCCTCACCCACACTCACACATGCACACCCTTAGAAACGCACACACCCTCACCCCACACACACCCTCACCCCACACACGCTCACCCCACACACATTCACCCACACACACCCTCACCCACACGCACACTCACCCATGCACACCCTTAGCAACACACACACCCTCACCCACGCACCCTCACAAACACACACCCTCACCCCACACACACCCTCACCCCACACACCCTCACCCAAACACACCTTCACCCACACACACCCTCAAACACACACACTCTCACCCACACACACACTCACCCACATACCCCCATCACCCAAACACACTCCCCACAACCACACACACCCCGCTCACACACACACACACTCACCCACACACACTTACCCTCACCCACACAGACCCTCACCCACCTACACACACACCCACACACATACCCTCACCCACACACACCCTCAGTCACACACACTCCGCTCACCCAAACACACGCTCACCCCACACACCCTCACCCACACGCACCATCACCCATACACACCCTGAACCTACACACACACACCGTCTCCCATACACACCCTCACCCATATACACCCTCACCCACACTCACCCTCACCCACACACACCATCCCCCACTCACATCAACACCCACACACACCCTCACCCACACACCCTCACCCACACACACCCTCAACCACACACACACCCTCACCCACGTACTCCATCACCCCACACACAACCTCACCCACACACACACCATCACCCCAAACACACCCTCACCCCTCACACACACTCACCCACACACACCCTCACTCACACTCACACTCACCCATGCACACCCTTAGCAACACACAGACCCTCAACCACACATCCTCACCCACATACCCTCACCAACACACACCCTCACCCCACACACACCCTCACTCCACACACACTCACCCACACATACCCTCACCCACACGCACACTCACCCATGCACACACTTAGCACTCCCCACAACCACACACCCCGCTCACACACACACTCACCCACACACACCCCGCTCACACACAAACACTCACCCACACACACTTACCCTCTCCCACACAGACCCTCACCCACCTACACACACACCCACACACATACCCTCACCCACACACACACACCCTCAGTCAGACACACTCCGCTCACCCAAACACACGCTCACCCCACACATCCTCACCCACACGCACCATCACCCATACACACCCTGAACCCACACACACACACCCTCACCCATACACACCCTCACCCACGCACACCCTCAGCCACACACACACCCTCACCCACGCACTCCCTCATCCAACACACACCCTCACCCACACACACCCTCACCCACGCACTCCCTCACCCCACACACACCCTCACCCATACACACCCTCACCCGCACACACCCTCACCCACCCACACACTCACCCACGCACACACCCTCACCTACACACACACTCAACCACACACACACCCTCACCCCACACACATCCTCACCCACACACACCCTCACCCACCCGCACACTCACCCACACACACCCCTCACCTACACACACACTCAACCACACACACACCCTCACCCCACACATACCCTCACCCACACGCGCCATCACCCATATACTCTCTGAACCCACACATACCCTCACACACATCCTCACGCCACACACATCCTCACGCCACACACACCCTTACGCACACACACTCTCACCCACACACACCCTCACCCACAGACACCCTCACCCCACACACACCCTCACCCACACTCCCTCACCGCACACGTACACTCACCCACACACACTCACCCACACACACCCTCAACCCACAAATACCCTCACCCACACAAACCCTCACCCACACAAACCCTCAACCACACAAACCCTCACCAATACACACCCTAACCCACACACACTCTCACCCCACACGGACCCTCACCCACCCACACTCGCCCACACACCCTCACCAACACAAACCCTCAACCACACAAACTCTCAACCAAACACAACCACACCAACACACACCCTCGCACACACACACACCCTCATCCACACACACCCCCACCCACACACAACCTCATCCACACACAACCTCACCAACACACACCCTCGCACACACATACACCCTCACCCACACACACCCTCACCCACACACACCATCAACCACACCCCACCCCTTACCCATACAGCCTCTCACCCATACGCATCCTCAACCACACCCTCACCAACACAGAACTACACCCTCACCCACAATCACAACCTCACCCACAGACACCCTCACCCACACACACCCTCACGCTCACCCACACACACCCTCACACACCCTCACCCATACACACCTTCACACCACACACAAACCGTCACCCATACATCCTCACCCGCGGACACCCACACACACACCCCCTCACCCACACACAACCTCACCCATAAACTCTCGCCCACACACCCTCACCCACACACACTATCACCCACGCACACACCCTCACCCACACACACCCTCACCCACATACAGCATCACCCACACAAACCTTCACCCACACAGACCATCACACACGCACACACCCTCACTCACACATACACCCTCACCCACACACACAACCTCACCCACACAACACCCTCACCCAAATACACACTCACCCACACACACACTCTCACTCACACACCCCACACACACTCTCACCCACAGACACAATCTCACCCACACAACAGCCTCACCTACACACCACCCTCACCCACACACACCCTCACCCACACACCCCCTCACCCACACACCCTCTCACCCACACACACCATCACCCACACACCCCCTCACCCACACACCCCCTCACCCACACACCCCCTCACCCACACACCACCCTCACCCACACACCCCCTCACCCACACACCACCCTCACCCACACACACATCGTCACCCACACACACCATCACCCACGCACTCACTCAGCCACACACATCCTCACCCACACGCATTCTCACCCAGGCATCTCTCCCTTAGGGAGATATCTGTACACTGACTGGTGTCTCTCATTCCCCTCTCCCTCAGGGAGATATCTGTCCACTGACTGGTGTCTCTCAGTCCCTCTCCCTCAGGGAGATATCTGTCCACTGACTGGTGTCTCTAAGTTCTCTCTCTCAGCGAGATACCTGTACACTGGCTGGTGTCTCTCAGTCCCCTCTCCCTCAGGGAGATATCTGTACACTGACTGGTGTCTTGCAGTCCCTCTCCCTCAAGGAGATATCTGTATACTGACTGGTGTCTTGCAGTCCCTCTCCCTCAAGGAGATATCTGTACACTGACTGGTGTCTTGCAGTCCCCTCTCCCTCAGGGAGATATCTGTACACTGACTGGTGTCTTGCAGTCCCCTCTCCCTCAGGGAGATATCTGTACACTGACTGGTGTCTTGCAGTCCCCTCTCCCTCAGGGAGATATCTGTACACTGACTGGTGTCTCTCAGTCCCCTCTCCCTCAGCGAGATATCTGTACACTGACTGGTGTCTCTCAGTCCCCTCTCCCTCAGGGAGATATCTGTGCACTGACAGGTGTCTCTCAGTCCCCTCTCCCTCAGGGAGATATCTGTACACTGACAGGTGTCTCTCAGTCCCCTCGCCTGCAGGAGATATCTGTACACTGACTGGTGTCTTGCAGTCCCCTCTCCCTCAGGGAGATAGCTGTACATTGACTGGTGTCTCTCAGTCCTCTCTCCCTCAGGGAGTTATCTGTACACTGACTGGTGTCTCTCAGTCCCTCTCCCTCAGCGAGATATCTGTACACTGACTGGTGTCTCTCAGTCCCCTCTCCCTCAGGGAGATATCTGTCCACTGACTGGTGTCTCTCAGTCCCTCTCCCTCAGGGAGATATCTGTCCACTGACTGGTGTCTCTAAGTCCTCTCTCTCAGCGAGATACCTGTACACTGGCTGGTGTCTCTCAGTCCCCTCTCCCTCAGGGAGATATCTGTACACTGACTGGTGTCTTGCAGTCCCTCTCCCTCAGGGAGATATCTGTACACTGACTGGTGTCTTGCAGTCTCCTCTCCCTCAGGGAGATATCTGTACACTGACTGGTGTCTTGCAGTCCCCTCTCCCTCAGGGAGATATCTGTACACTGACTGGTGTCTCTCAGTCCCCTCTCCCTCAGCGAGATATCTGTACACTGACTGGTGTCTCTCAGTCCCCTCTCCCTCAGGGAGATATCTGTACACTGACAGGTGTCTCTCAGTCCCTCTCCCTCAGGGAGATATCTGTCCACTGACTGGTGTCTCTAAGTTCTCTCTCTCAGCGAGATACCTGTACACTGGCTGGTGTCTCTCAGTCCCCTCTCCCTCAGGGAGATATCTGTACACTGACTGGTGTCTTGCAGTCCCTCTCCCTCAGGGAGATATCTGTACACTGACTGGTGTCTTGCAGTCCCCTCTCCCTCAGGGAGATATCTGTCCACTGACTGGTGTCTCTCAGTCCCTCTCCCTCAGGGAGATATCTGTCCACTGACTGGTGTCTCTAAGTTCTCTCTCTCAGCGAGATACCTGTACACTGGCTGGTGTCTCTCAGTCCCCTCTCCCTCAGGGAGATATCTGTACACTGACTGGTGTCTTGCAGTCCCTCTCCCTCAGGGAGATATCTGTACACTGACTGGTGTCTTGCAGTCCCCTCTCCCTCAGGGAGATATCTGTACACTGACTGGTGTCTTGCAGTCCCCTCTCCCTCAGGGAGATATCTGTACACTGACTGGTGTCTTGCAGTCCCCTCTCCCTCAGGGAGATATCTGTACACTGACTGGTGTCTCTCAGTCCCCTCTCCCTCAGCGAGATATCTGTACACTGACTGGTGTCTCTCAGTCCCCTCTCCCTCAGGGAGATATCTGTACACTGACAGGTGTCTCTCAGTCCCCTCTCCCTCAGGGAGATATCTGTACACTGACAGGTGTCTCTCAGTCCCCTCGCCTGCAGGAGATATCTGTACACTGACTGGTGTCTTGCAGTCCCCTCTCCCTCAGGGAGATAGCTGTACATTGACTGGTGTCTCTCAGTCCTCTCTCCCTCAGGGAGTTATCTGTACACTGACTGGTGTCTCTCAGTCCCTCTCCCTCAGCGAGATATCTGTACACTGACTGGTGTCTCTCAGTCCCTCTCCCTCAGGGAGATATCTGTCCACTGACTGGTGTCTCTAAGTCCTCTCTCTCAGCGAGATACCTGTACACTGGCTGGTGTCTCTCAGTCCCCTCTCCCTCAGGGAGATATCTGTACACTGACTGGTGTCTTGCAGTCCCTCTCCCTCAGGGAGATATCTGTACACTGACTGGTGTCTTGCAGTCCCCTCTCCCTCAGGGAGATATCTGTACACTGACTGGTGTCTTGCAGTCCCCTCTCCCTCAGGGAGATATCTGTACACTGACTGGTGTCTTGCAGTCCCCTCTCCCTAAGGGAGATATCTGTACACTGACTGGTGTCTCTCAGTCCCCTCTCCCTCAGCGAGATATCTGTACACTGACTGGTGTCTCTCAGTCCCCTCTCCCTCAGGGAGATATCTGTACACTGACAGGTGTCTCTCAGTCCCCTCTCCCTCAGGGAGATATCTGTACACTGACAGGTGTCTCTCAGTCCCCTCGCCTGCAGGAGATATCTGTACACTGACTGGTGTCTTGCAGTCCCCTCTCCCTCAGGGAGATAGCTGTACATTGACTGGTGTCTCTCAGTCCTCTCTCCCTCAGGGAGTTATCTGTACACTGACTGGTGTCTCTCAGTCCCTCTCCCTCAGCGAGATAACTGTACACTGACTGGTGACTCTCAGTCCCTCTCCCTCAGGGAAATATCTGTAAACTGACTGGTGTCTTTCAATCCCTCTCCCTCAGCGAGATATCTGTACACAGACCTGTATCTATCAGTCCCTTTCGCTCAGGGAGATATTTGTGCACTGACTGGTGTCTTTCATTCCCTTTCCCTCAGGGAGATATCTGTACACTGACTGGTGTCTCTCAGTCCCCTCACCCTCAGGGAGATATCTGTACACTGACTGCTGTCTCTCAGTTCCTATCCCTCAGGGAGATATCTGTACAGTGACTGGTATCTCTCAGTCCCCCTCTCTCAGGGAGGTATCTGCACACTGACTGATGTCTCTCAGTCCCCTCTCAATCAACGAGATATCTGTACACTGACTGGTGTCTCTCAGTCCCCTCCCCATCAGGGAAATATCTATACACTGATTGATGTCACTCAGTCCCTCTCCCTCAGGAAGATATCTGCACACTGACTGGTGTCTCCCAGTCCCTCTCCCTCAGGGAGATATCTGTACACTGACTGGTGTCTCTCAGTTCCTCTCCCTCAGGGAGATATCTGTACAGTGACTTGTGTCTCTGATAGAGAATTCAAACAGGCTGCATTTAGACAGGCTGTGAAAATTCACAGACAACAAGTCAGAGATGCTACGCGAGTGGGAGCATGTTGCATTAAGACATCAATGAACTTGACATTTTAGGACCTTGGGTAGCGAGCCAATTAAAAGGTTAAAAGACTATTAATTGAGCCAATAAGGTCAAAGAAATCGAGTTCTTTTCTGTAAATTGAACCCGGTATACATACAGCCATTTTGGCCATGAGATATCAGAAGGACAACGACGTGGCTTAAAGCCAAGAGCTTGTTGCTGTCTGCAGAAATAAAGTGACATTAAAACTACAATCGGTGTTCGTATTTCATTGGTAATTAAGAGATCTAACAATTTTGGCATCACGAATACGATCGCTGAGGAAAGAAACTAAATTTTGAACATCGGACCTACATACTGAGGTAAGGACTCCTCTTTATAAAAGTCCTCGGTCAATAGTCTAAATTCGCCTCTCCTTCTACGTGATTCCAAAAGCCTCCGGTTTGTGAACTCTCCGGTTGGTAGTCGGCTCGAGGTCCCATAGACGTCTAACTTTGGCGGTGTGTTAGTTAATTAATCACCGACCTATTGATCGGCTGGAAAGCCTATGACTCGAGGCCCCAGTAAAGAAATCAGTATAATGGCAGCAGGAGATACGAGCAAAGAATTGTCTACAACTGTTAAAGGTGGGCAGGCACCACCTGAAGTTTCGCTAGATTTAATTCTCGAACAGTTGAAAGAATACATAGAGCAACAATTCAATTTATCTAAAACCTATATTAAGATCGAACAAAAGTACGGAACCTCCAAAGGACAATGGTCCTTGGATGAGATTAAAAGGGTCTGGGGAAAAATTACCCGTATGAAAAATAAAGAGCGAACTAGATAGTTCCTAGCCGTTATGGGAAAGATCCGAAACCGGAATGAAATTATAATGTGTTCCCAACATGATCGAGAACTGACCAGTACAAAGGACCAATTGCAAGCTGTTTGTGAACAGCTCCGACAGAAAAAACTTGAACTTGAAAAGTCGGAAGCGGAAGTTAAAGATCTTAAAGGTGAAATTAAAGAATGGAAAAAATCATTAAGTCAAGAGACAGTAATAGGAAAAGGAAAATATATCGGTCAATTTCCAGGGTACCAATGTTTGGATAAAGTCAAAGCGCAAACCCAAAGACACAACCGAGGAATAGATACGAATTCTGAATCCTCTGACGATACAGGGTCGGAGGATGAAGAATTAGGGGTGCGCTTTGCCCCGTTTAAAAAAAGACGAGTTGTAGTCAAATCAGAAGAGACTGTGGATGAGGGCGGAACCAAAAAAACAAAGAAAAGGGTGTACGAAGAATACTTAGTTCATGCTCCGGCAGACCCAGAGAAAATTGATAAATGGTCCAAAGAATTGCCCAATCCAAAGAAAGGGGGAGCAAAAACGTGGGACCAATTGGACCGCTTAAGAAATATATATCAACTTCATCCCTGGGATGGTGTGCAAATTTTGACCATAATGGTGCCAAAAACACAGGGAAGAAAATTGCACGACAAGGTAGAAGAAGCTTTGGGGCAGGATGAGCAAGAATTAGACGCAGGATGGGAGGCGATTAAACACTGGCTGCAAGCCTTCAGTCCAGCTAAGACAGACTGGGGAAAAATTGCAGCCTGCCAACAGAAAGGAACAGAGGAGATCCTGGAGTATGACGAGCGGTTTAGATGCACGTGGCTAGAACATTCGGGTATGAATAATACGGATGAGGAAATGGATGAACAAGTGTTTGGACCCCTGAAAGCAGCTTTCGTGGCAGGTCGAAAGCCAGAACTGTCCAAAATGCTTAAGGTAGTGTTACCGGACTGGGAAGATAGAGGAACTACCTTTGCAGCATTGGTGGATCGATGTAACCAATTAGATCGGGATATGGGAACTAAAGTCCGAGCCCTACAGGCTATGGGATGGAAATCCCAGGATTCCGATAAACAGTCATTTGGAAAATTACCCGGAAAATGTCATTATTGTGGGAAAGGTGGTCACTGGCCAAGACGTGCAGGGCAAAACAGAAAGGTCGTGGCTGGGGAAGAGGACGCAGCCAGGGATACAATTCAGCCAACAAGCCAGGCTTGTCACAAGATAACGACCTCATAGAAGCATTTAAGCGACTGACAATACAACAACAGAAGGAGTTACTTGGGATAGCAAAAAACAATTAGAGCCCACCCTGGCCCCCCTCCTCGCACTAATACAACAAAGGGGAGATGGGCTATATATAACTGTGAGGGTGGGCGATAAGGATGTGGACTATCTTTTAGACACAGGGGCGGAATTAACATGCTTACCCCTACAATACGGAGACTTTTTGCCATTGGATGGTAGGGCACGTACAGCCTATGGAGTTGGGGGCCATAAAATGGAAATTAAAAGGACAACACCGGTACTTATAGGGCTGGGTCCACATGAGCTAACCACGCCGGTCTGGATAGGCCCAGTAGATCAACCCCTTTTGGGAATGGACGTTCCAATCCAAATAGATTCATCGTTGCATTTCGAGGATGGTCAGGTGACATGGTCAATTAGAACTTTGAAGAAAGAAGAATTGAAGGAACACCCGATATGGGCTGAAGATAAGAACGATTGTGGCCTACTCCAGATGGAGCCTGCGACATTTACCGGGACCAAGCCTCTATGCACTAAACAGTATCCCATCAGTCCAACTGCCATCGCGGGAATCTTACCGGTTATTCAGCAATTGGAGAAACAAGGGGTGCTTATTAAAATGCATAGCTCCTCCAATAGCCCCGTATGGCCGGTATAGAAATCGAATGAGACTTGCCGTTTGACTGTCGATTATAAGAAAGCTAACCAGTGTATTGATCAAAAAGCTCCTTTGGTCGCAGATCCCTCCACCATTTTAAATGCCCTCAAACCGGAACATAAATATTTCTCGGTTATAGATATGGCCAACGGATTTTGGTCGGTGCCTCTGGCACCGGAGGTTCGACAGTGGTTTGCTTTCACGGTCCAAGGACAACAGTATACTTGGACCCGGTTACCGCAGGGTTTCCACAACAGCCCTATGGTATTCCACATGGCTTTACAAAGCCATTTGCGAGAATTACCTCCCCTGTCATCCACAGACATCCAATATGTAGACGATATCCTGCTAGCTTCAAACACGAAAGAACAGCATGAACAAGATTTACGAGCTTTGCTGGACCACCTTTGGCTGAAAGGACATAAAGCCAGCATTGACAAAGCACAAATATCCCAAGAAGAGGTTGTATATCTGGGACAAAAAATTTCACAAGGAAAGAGAGAACTTACCCAGGATAGAACTGCAGCCATTCGGGCTGCTACAAAACCCACCACTATTCAGGAACTAAGGTCTTTTTTGGGATTGTGTAACTTTAACAGAAATTGGATTGACTCCTTCACACAGCTTGCTCAGCCACTGAATGATATTTTAAAGGGGAAACGTGCCTCTAAAGAAGCCATCACCCTCACTAAAGAACAGCAAGAGGCCTTCCTGAGTTTGAAAAAGGCTTTGTGTTCGGCACCGGCTCTGGGAATCCCCGACAGTGGTAAGCCATTTACCCCGTTTGTCCATGAGAAAGAAGGATATATGACAGCGATACTGACACAAGAACATGGGGATCGGCAAAGACCTATTGGCTATTATTTGGCAAAACTGGATGCAGTAGCCCTCGGATGGGCAAGTTGCCTCAGGGCCATGGAAGCTACATGTCGAGCGGTAATGATCACTGCGGGTCTAGTCCTCGACCAAAAGCTGATTGTCAAGTGTCCCCACACCGTACACACTTTGCTGTCTATGAATAGAATGTCTCAGGTGACGGCAGCTCGATGGACCCACTGGACAACAGTTTTGGAAGCTCCTAATCTCCATATCATCCGGGCCAGCCCGTTTAATCTCGCAACTATGCTCCCGATGTCAGAATTGAGGGAGCAAGAGGGGGGAGAATGTGAAGAGCATGACTGCGTGGAGATTTTAAAAGAAACAGAAGAAGCAGCCTTAGCAGCAGAGGAGCCTCTACACAACCCAGACCTCATCCTGTTTACAGATGGTTCCTCCTTTGTTGACAATGGTACCAGAAAAGCAGGATGGGCAGTTACAACCTTATATGAGCTAGTGGCAAAAGGATGTTTACCCTCAGGAACGTCAGCACAACAGGCCGAGTTATGGGCCCTGTCAGAAGCATGTCGAATAGCAGAAGGACAGACAGCTAATGTCTACACAGATTCACGTTATGCTTTTGGAGTCGCTCACGACTTTGGTCTGTTATGGCGGAAAAGGGGATTCCTCACTGCTGCTGGTACACCTATCTGAAATGGAAAAGAAGTCCGAGACTTACTGGAGGCCATACAATTACCTCAGGAAGTGTCCATCCTGAAGTGTAAGGCCCATACCAAGGAAAATACCAAGGAAACACAGGGAAATGCCCTAGCCGACCAGGCAGCTAAAGATGCCGCCTCACAGGGCGCTCCTCCAGAAGAACCAACACAGATGTGCAGATTGAAAGCGCTCAGGACTCTGACACGAGACCCTCAAACAATGCAAGGCGAGTGCTCCCGAGAGGAAAAATGGACATGGATTGAGGCAGGAATTAAGCTATGTGAAGATGGTGTCTGGAGACAAAGAGTTACCGATAAGCCAGTCGCGTCACAAACGCTTATGCCTTTTTTAGCCCAACAGATCCACTCGTGGGGACACTTGGCCTCACAACAGATGACGGCACGGTTCCAGAAAAGCTGGTGGGGTCGGGGATTTAAAACACATGCCCAGCTGGTAACAGACCGCTGTGCGGTCTGCCAGAAAAATAATTCTGGACCCATCACGGTAATGCCCCAACTGAGGTCCCCTGCCCCTGTCGGACCATTCCAGCATCTGCAGGTTGATTATATATCTCTTCCTTCATGCCAAGGATACACTAACATTCTTGTCATGGTCGACAGATTCTCGAGATGGGTAGAAGCTGTTCCAACTAAAAGAACCACAGCCAATCACACTGCAAAGGTCTTGTGTAAGGATTACATTCCCCGATGGGGAGTCCCGAGTAGCATTGACTCAGATCAGGGAACACACTTCACAGGTGCTGTCTGCCAAGAAGTCTGTAGATTATTGAACATTACGTGGGATTTACACTGTCCTTATCATCCACAATCATCAGGACAAGTAGAACGAATGAATCGAACTCTGAAACAACGGCTTACCAAATATCACCAAGAAGGAACACCATGGCCCCAGGCACTACCAATAGTGCTATGTAGCATTAGGGCAACCCCGAACAGAACTCAAGGTCTAAGCCCATTTGAAATTATAACAGGAAGACCCATGTCGCTGCCAGGAACTATTGATTTATGGAAAGCTGATGTTCACTTAATGAGTGACACTTTGTTATCATGCTGTCAGAACTTAACTATTAGTTCTGTTTCCCGACAGGTATCGGCAGCTTGGGGTAATCCACTCGAAGGAGGACACGACATCATCCCGGGAGTCTGGGTGTATGTGAAAAAGTTGCATAAAGTACCTATGGGTGCCAAGTGGGAGGGACCTTATCAAGTGTTATTGACCACCCAGGCAGCTGTTAAAGTCCAAGGAAAGAAAGCCTGGATCCACGCTTCACACGTTAAACGAGCACCCGTAACTGAAGCTGAAATCTAATAAGGACAATTACTTTTTGCGAAAATGTATAAATTTACTGTATTATTGACTGTTGGTATTCTAGGCATAGGCCTACTTCTTACTAGCCGACCCTCTGCACCAAAGGGAAATAGTAGGGTAGCCAGGGAATTACATGTAAATACCTTTTTATATATGTCATACATTTATGCCAAACAAGGTAACATTTCTAGTTGTTGGGTGTGTGCGCATATTCCTATTCACTCAAAGGGAGAGATTCCCTTGAGGCCAGTTCCCTTGAATATCTCGGAAATGGCTGAGTGGATAATTAATCAAAACAAAACAGGCAATGCGTTTCAGGATATGGAAAACTGGGCACGTAAATGGAAGTCAGAGGTTACAATCTGACTACCTTTGAAGGGGGATACCAACCGTGCTACAATAATTCCAAACGGCCCCCATTTTTTGTTATCACTAATACAACGGGAATAGGAAGACCGGGGGAATCGGTCTGTCTGATTAGAAACATCAAAGGAGGCCAAAATATGGGGTATAGTAACTGCTCCCGGAATTATAATATAATCAAACCACGGAACCGTCCAAACTGGGCCGATGTGGGAATTTTTAACGTAACGGGGATTCTGAATAAAACAGATGGAAAAGCCTGGACAGGCCCTGGAGTGTTGCTGACAAAGAAACATCTAACATTCATTGCCTATAATGGCACCTATTGGGTGTGTGGCCACAAGGCCTACCCTTGGCTGCCCCAGAATTGGACAGGATCCTGCTATTTAGCCTACATTGTGCCTTATATGTATCATATAATGTCACTGTCGGAACATTTACACCGTCCTAAGATAGCTATCACAGAAACAGAGAGGTTCTTTGCCATTCTGATCCCCAGGTATGGGACCGCCATACTGGCAAGGGAATCCATTAACATGGCATCCGTTGTGGAACGAATAGCCAATGATACCTCAGAGGCCCGAGTTAAAATCAATGCAGAAATGGTAGCAATCCGCACAGTAGCCCTGCAGAATAGACTGGCCCTTGATTACATCCTGGCTGAAAAGGGAGGTACTTGCACCCTACTCGGAACTGAGTGTAGGAAATATATCCCAGATAGCTCCGAAGAAATTACCCACTTAGTGAAGCATATCCAAAAGGAGATAGAAAAACTTAAGCAACCCCCATATTTCACTTTGTGGAGTGGAGCCACTGAATGGCTAGGTTCAATAGGAACTTCATTGGTGGAAGGTTTAATTCTATTTGTTGTAATTATTTTACTTTTATATTGTTTATTTATGTTGATTAAATGTTGTTGCGACCAGGCAGCTGTAGCTGCTGTCCCGCAGGTGAGACACCTTGCAGGTCCCAGCAGACCATCTGTACGTGGCACAGGGGTATGTTATGCTTAAGGGAAGATTGTTTACTGGTTGAATTAAGATATTGATTTGGATTAAATTGGAATAAGGTTAATTAACCTACTAAAACCAGACTTCCATTGTGGCCACGATGGAACTCGGGTTGGTGTAAATTTGTGTGGAAGCTACTAGTCTGGACATGTGGTGAAACACATCAACAAATTTTAGAAGGACATGTATGAAGTTATTTTGTAGAATATTAAACCAGTGACACCTGATGTTTTATGATTCAGTTTGTGAAAGAATCAAAGGGGGGATTGATAGAGAATTCAAAGAGGCTGCATTTAGACAGGCTGTGAAAATTCACAGACAACAAGTCAGAGATGCTACGTGAGTGGGAGCATGTTGCATTCAGTCATCAATCAACTTGACATTTTAGGACCTTGGGTAGCGAGCCAATTAAAAGGTTAAAAGACTATTAATTCAGCCAATAAGGTCAAAGAAGGCGAGTTCTTTTCTGTAAATTGAACCCGGTATAAATACAGCCATTTTGGCCATGTGATATCAGAAGGACAAAGACCTGGCTTAAAGCCAAAAGCTTGTTCCAGTCTGCCGAAAAAACAACAATCGGAGTTCGTATTTCATTCGAAATTAAGAGATCTAACAGTCTCTCAGTCCCTCTCTCTCAGTGAGATATCTGTACACTGACTGGTGTCACTCAGGACCTGTCCCTCAGCCAGATGTCTGTGCACTGACATGTGTCTCTCAGTCACATTACCTCAGGAAGATATCTGTACACAGACCTGTATATATCAGTCCCTCTCCGTCAGGGAGATATCTGTACACTGACTGGTGTCTCACAGTCACCTCTTCATCAGGGCGATATCTGTACACTGACTGGTGTCTCTCAGTCCCTCTCGCTCAGGGAGATATCTGTACGGTGAATGGTGTCTCTCAGTCCCTCTCCCTCAGGGAGATATCTGTACGGTGAATGGTGTCTCTCAGTCCCTCTCTCTCAGCGAGATATCTGTACACTGACTGGTGTCTCTCAGTCCCTCTCACTCAGGGAGATATCTGTACACTGACTGGTGTCTCTCAGTCAATCTCCCTCAGGGAGATGTCTGTACACTGACAGGTGTCTCTCTGGCCCCTCTCACTCAGGGAGATATCTGGACACTGACTTGTGTCTCGCAGTCCCCTATCCCTCAGGGAGATATCTGTACATTGACTGGTGTCTCGCAGTCCCCTCTCCCTCAGGGAGATATCTGTACATTGACTGGTGTCTCTCAGTCCTCTCTCCCTCATGGAGTTATCTGTACACTGACTGCTGTCTCTCAGTCCTTCTCCCTCAGCAAGATATCTGTACACTGACTGGTGTCTCTCAGTCCCCTCTCCATCAGGGAGATATCTGTACACTGACTGGTGTCTCTCAGTCCCTCTCCCTCAGGAAGATATCTGTGCACAGACCTGTATCTATTAGTCCCTCTCCCTCAGGTGGATATCTTTACACTGACTGGTGTCTCTCAGTCCCTCTCCCTCAGGGAGATATCTGTAAAGTGACTTGTGTCTCTCAGTCCCTCTCTCTCAGTGAGATATCTGCACACTGACTGGTGTCTCTCAGTACCTGTCCCTCAGCGAGATATATGTGCAATGGCTTGTGTCTCTGAGTTCGCTCTCCATCTGGGAGATATCTGTACACTGACTGGTGTCTCTCAGTCCTCTTTCCCTCAGGGTGTTATCTGTCCACTGACTGGTGTCTCTCAGTCCTTCTGCCTCAGTGAGATATCTGTAAACTGACTGGTATCTCCAGTCCCTCTCCCTCAGGGAAATATCTGTACACTGACTGGTGTCTCTCAGTCCCTCTCCCTCAGGGAAATATCTGTACACTGACTGGTGTCTCTCAGTCCCTCTCCCTCAGGGAGATCTCTGTACACTGACTGGTGTCTCTCAGCCCCTGTCCCTCAGCGAGATATCTGTACACTGACTGGTGTCTCTCAGTCCCTCTCCCTCAAGGAGATATCTGTACACTGACTGGTGTCTCTCAGCCCCTGTCCCTCAGCGAGATATCTGTACACTGACTGGTGTCTCTCAGTCCCTCTCCCTTAGGGAGATATCTGTACACTGACTGGTGACTCTCAGTCCCCTATCCTTCAGCGAGATATCTGTACACTGACTGGTGCCTCTCTGTCCCTCTCCCTCAGGAAGATATCTGTACACAGACCTGTATCTATCAGTCCCTCTCCCTCAGATAGATATCTGTACACTGTTGCAAGTCTCTCAGTCCTTCTCCCTCAGGAAGATATCTCTACAGTGACTTGTGTCTCTCAGTCACTCTCCCTCAGGCAGATATCTGTACACTGACTGGTTTCTCTCAGTTCCTCTCACTCATGCAGATATCTGTACACTGAGTGGTGTCTCTCAGTCCCTCTCCTTCACGGAGATATCTGTATACTGACTGGTGTCTCTCAGTCAATCTCCTCAGGGAGATATCTGTACACTGACAGGTGTCTCTCAGGCACCACTCCCTCAGGGAGATATCTGGACACTGACTGGTGTCTCGCAGTCCGCTCTCCCTCAGGGAGATATCTATACACTGACTGGTGTCTCGCAGTCCCCTCTCCCTCAGGGAGATATCTGCATACTGACTGGTGTCTCTCAGTCCTTCTCCCTCAGCGAGATATCTTTACACTGACTGGTGTCTCTCAGTCACTCTCCCTTAGGGAGATATCTGTACACTGACTGGTGTCTCTCAGTCCCCTATCCTTCAGCGAGATATCTGTACACTGACTGGTGTCTCTCAGTCCCTCTCCCTCAGGAAGATATCTGTACACAGACCTATATCTATCAGTCCCTCTCCCTCAGGAAGATATCTCCACAGTGACTTGTGTCTCTCAGTCATTCTCTCTCAGTGAGATATCTGTACACTGACTGGTATCTCTCAGTCCCTCTCCTTCAGGGAGATTTCTGTGCACTGACTGATGTCTCTCAGCCTCTCTCCCTAATGGAGATATCTGTAGACTGACTGGTCTCTCTCAGTTCGCCTCCGTCAGGGAGATATCTGCAAACTGACTTGTGTCTCTCATTCCTCTCTCTCAGCGAGATATCTGTACGCTGACTGGTGTCTCACAGTCCCCTGTCCATCGGCGAGATATCTGTACACTGGCTGATATCTCTCAGTCCCCTCTCCCTCAGGGAGATATCTGTACACTGACTGGTGTCTCTCAGTCCCCTCTCCCTCAGGCAGATATCTGTACACTGACTGGTGTCTCTCAGTTCCTCTCCCTCATGCAGATATCTGTACACTGACTGATGTCTCTCAGCCTCTATCCCTCAGGGAGATATCTGTACACTGACTGGTCTCTCTCAGTTCGCCTCCGTCAGGGAGATATCTGCAAACTGACTCGTGTCTCTCATTCCTCTCACTCAGCGAGATATCTGTACACTGACTGGTGTCTCGCAGTCCGCTCTCCCTTAGGGAGATATCTGTACACTGACTGGTGTCTCTCAGTTCTCTTTCCCTCAGTGAGTTATCGCGACACTGACTGGTGTCTTACAGTCCACCTCCCTCAGCGAGATATCTGTACACTGACTGATGTCTCTCAGTCCCTCTCCCTCAGGGAGATCTCTGCACACTGACTGGTGTCTCTCAGTCCCTCTCCCTCAGGGAGATCTCTGTACACTGATTGGTGTCTCTCACTTCCTCTCCCTCAGGGAGATATCTGTACACTGACTGATGTCCCCCAGTCCATATCCCTCAGGGAGATATCTGTACACTGACTGGTGTCTCTCAGTCATTCTCCTGCAGGGAGATATCCGTACACTGACTGCTGTCCCTCAATCACTGCCGCTCAGGGAGATATCTGTACACTGACTGGTGTCTCTCAGTCACCTCTCCATCAGGGAGATATCTGTACACTGACTGGTGTCTCTCAGTTCCTCTTCCTCAGGGAGATATCTCTACAGTGACTTGTGTCTCTCAGTACCTGTCCCTCAGTGAGATATCTGTGCACTGGTTTGTGTCTTCAGTCCCTCTCCCTCAGCAAGATGTCTGGACACGGAACTGTACCTATCAGTCCCTCTCCCTCAGGGAGATATCTGTACACTGACTGGTGCCTCTCAGTCCCTCTCTCTCAGGGAGGTGTCTGCACACTGACTGGTGTCTCTCAGTCCGTCTCCCTCAGGGAGATAGCTGTACACTGACTGTGTCTCTCAGTCCCCTCACCCTCAGGGAGATATCTGTACACTGACAGGTGTCTCTCAGTCCCCTCTCCCTCAGGGAGATATCTGTACACTGACAGTTGTCTCTCAGTCCCTCTCCCTCAGGGAGATATCTGTACACTTACTGGTGCCTCGCAGTCCCCTCTCCCGCAGGGAGATATCTGTACACTGACTGGTGTCTCTCAGTCCCTCTCTCACAGGGAGGTGTCTGCACATTGACTGGTGTCTCTCAGTCCCCTCTCCCTCAGGGAGATGTCTGTACACTGACAGCTGTCTCTCAGTCCCGTCGCCCGCAAGGAGATATCTGTACACTTATTGGTGTCTCTCAGTCAATATCCCTCAGGGAGATATCTGTACACTGACTGGTGTCTCTCAGGCACCACTCCCTCAGGGAGATATCTGTACATTGACTGGTGTCTCTCAGTCCCTCTCCCTGAGGGAGATATCTGTACACTGACTGGTGTCTCTCAGTCCCCGCTCCTTCAGCTAGATATCTGTACACTGACTGGTGTCTCTCAGTCCCCTCGCCCTCAAGGAGATATCGGTGCACTGACTGGTGTCTCTCAGTCCCACTCCCTCAGAGAGATATCTGTCCACTGACTGGTGTCTCTCAGTCCTTCTGCCTCAGTGAGATATCTGTAAACTGACTGGTATCTCCAGTCCCTCTCCCTCAGGGAAATATCTGTACACTGACTGGTGTCTCTCAGTCCCTCTCCCTCAGGGAGATCTCTGTACACTGATTGGTGTCTCTCAGTCGTTCTGCCTCAGGGAGATATCGGTACACTGACTGGTGTCCCTCTGTTCCTCTCCCTCAAGGAGATATCTGTACACTGACTGGTGTCTGTCAGTCCCTGTCCCTCAGCGAGATATCTGTACACTGACTGGTGTCTCTCAGTCCCTCTCCCTTTGGGAGATATCTGTACACTGACTGGTG
Organism: Pristiophorus japonicus; assembly: GCF_044704955.1. NCBI lineage: Eukaryota > Metazoa > Chordata > Chondrichthyes > Pristiophoridae > Pristiophorus > Pristiophorus japonicus. The sequence goes on along the minus strand of NC_091984.1, from coordinate 156,125,936 downwards.
ACTCTCAGTCCACTATCCTTCAGCGAGATATCTGTACACTGACTGGTGCCTCTCTGTCCCTCTCCCTCAGGAAGATATCTGTGCACAGACCTGTATCTATCAGTCCCTCTCCCTCAGGTAGATATCTGTACACTGTTGCAAGTCTCTCAGTCCTTCTCCCTCAGGAAGATATCTCTACAGTGACTTGTGTCTCTCAGTCACTCTCCCTCAGGCAGATATCTGAACACTGACTGGTGTCTCTCAGTTCCTCTCCCTCAGGCAGATATCTGTCCACTGAGTGCTGTCTCTCTGTCCCTCTCCCTCACGGAGATATCTGTATACTGACTGGTGTCTCTCAGTCAATCTCCTCAGGGAGATATCTGTACACTGACAGGTGTCTCTCAGGCACCACTCCCTCAGGGAGATATCTGGACACTGACTGGTGTCTCGCAGTCCGCTCTCCCTCAGGGAGATATCTGTACACTGACTGGTGTCTCGCAGTCCCCTCTCCCTCCGGGAGATATCTGCACACTGACTGGTGTCTCTCAGTCCTTCTCCCTCAGCGAGATATCTTTACACTGATGGTGTCTCTCAGTCCCTCTCCCTCAGGAAGATATCTGTACACTGACCTATATCTATCAGTCCCTCTCCCTCAGGAAGATATCTCTACAGTGACTTGTGTCTCTCAGTCACTCTCTCTCAGTGAGATATCTCTACACTGACTGGTATCTCTCAGTCCCTTTCTTTCAGGGAGATTTCTGTGCACTGACTGATGTCTCTCAGCCTCTCTCCCTAAGGGAGATATCTGTACACTGACTGGTCTCTCTCAGTTCGCCTCCGTCAGGGAGATATCTGCAAACTGACTCGTGTCTCTCATTCCTCTCTCTCAGCGAGATATCTGTACGCTGACTGGTGTCTCACAGTCCCCTGTCCATCGGCGAGATATCTGTACACTGGCTGGTGTCTCTCAGTCCCCTGTCCCTCAGGCAGATATCAGTACACTGACTGGTGTCCCTCAATCCCTCCCGCTCAGGGAGATATCTGTACACTGACTGGTGTCTCTGAGTTCCCTCTCCCTCAGGGAGATATCTGTACACTGACTGGTGTCTCTTTTTCCCTCCCTCTCAGGGAGACATCTGTACACTGACTGGGTTCTCTCAGTCCCCTCTCCCTCAGGGAGATATCTGTACACTGACAGGTGTCTCTCAGGCCAATCTCCCTCAGGGAGATATCTGTACACTTACTGTTGTCTCTCAGTCAATCTCCCTCAGGGAGATATCTGTACAGTGACAGGTGTCTCTCAGGCACCTTTCCCTCAAGGAGATATCTGGATTCTGACTCGTGTCTCTCAGTCCTGTCTCACACCGAGATAGCTGTACACTGACTGGTGTCTCGGAGTCCCCTCTCCCTCTCGGAGATATCTGTACACTGACTGGTGTCTCGCAGACCCCTCTCCCTCAGCGTGATATCTGTACACTGACTGGTGTCTCTCAGTCCCCTCTCCATCAAGGAGATATCTGTACAATGAATGTTGTCTCTCAGTCCCTCGCCCTCAGGAAGATATCTGTACACAGACCTGTATCTATCAGTCCCTCTCCCTCAGGTAGACATCAGTACACTGACTGGTGTCTTTCAGTCCCTCTCCTTCAGGGCTATTTCTGTACACTGACTGGTGTCTCTCAGTTCCTCTCACTGTGCGAGATATCTGTACACTGACTGGTATCTCTCAGTCCCCTCTCCCTCAGGGAGATATCTGTGCACTGACTGGTGTCTCTCAGTCCCCTCTCCCTCAGGGAGATATCTGTGCACTGACTGGTGTCTCTCAGTGCCCTCTCCCTGAGGGAGATATCTGTGCACTGACAGGTGTCTCTAAGTCCCTCTCCCTGAGCGATATATCTGTACACTGACTGGTGTCTCTCATTCCCTCTCCCTCAGGGATATATCTGTACACTGACTGGTGTCTCTCAGTCCCTCTCCCTCAAGGAGATATCTGTACACTGACAGGTGTCTCTCAGTCCTCTCTCCCTCAAAAAAATATCGGTACACTGACTGGTGTCTTTCTGTCCCCTCTCCCTTGGGGAGCTATCTGTATACAGAATGGTGTCTCTCAATCACTCTCCCTCAGAGAGATATCTGCACACTGACTGCTGTCTCTCAGTCCGTCTCCCTCAGGGAGATATCTGTACACTGACTGGTGTCTCTGAGTTCCCTATCCATCAGGGAGATATCTGTACACTGACTGGTGTCTCTGAGTTCCCTATCCATCAGGGAGATATCTGTACACTGACTGGTGCCTCGCAGTTCCCTCTCCCTCAGCGAGATATCTGTACACTGACTGGTGTCTCTCAGTCCCCTCTCCCTCAGGGAGATCTCTGTACACTGATTGGTGTCTCTCAGTCGTTCTGCCTCAGGGAGATATCGGTACACTGACTGGTGTCCCTCTGTTCCTCTCCCTCAAGGAGATATCTGTACACTGACTGGTGTCTGTCAGTCCCTGTCCCTCAGCGAGATATCTGTACACTGACTGGTGTCTCTCAGTCCCTCTCCCTTAGGGAGATATCTGTACACTGACTGGTGACTCTCAGTCCACTATCCTTCAGCGAGATATCTGTACACTGACTGGTGCCTCTCTGTCCCTCTCCCTCAGGAAGATATCTGTGCACAGACCTGTATCTATCAGTCCCTCTCCCTCAGGTAGATATCTGTACACTGTTGCAAGTCTCTCAGTCCTTCTCCCTCAGGAAGATATCTCTACAGTGACTTGTGTCTCTCAGTCACTCTCCCTCAGGCAGATATCTGAACACTGACTGGTGTCTCTCAGTTCCTCTCCCTCAGGCAGATATCTGTCCACTGAGTGCTGTCTCTCTGTCCCTCTCCCTCACGGAGATATCTGTATACTGACTGGTGTCTCTCAGTCAATCTCCTCAGGGAGATATCTGTACACTGACAGGTGTCTCTCAGGCACCACTCCCTCAGGGAGATATCTGGACACTGACTGGTGTCTCGCAGTCCGCTCTCCCTCAGGGAGATATCTGTACACTGACTGGTGTCTCGCAGTCCCCTCTCCCTCCGGGAGATATCTGCACACTGACTGGTGTCTCTCAGTCCTTCTCCCTCAGCGAGATATCTTTACACTGATGGTGTCTCTCAGTCCCTCTCCCTCAGGAAGATATCTGTACACTGACCTATATCTATCAGTCCCTCTCCCTCAGGAAGATATCTCTACAGTGACTTGTGTCTCTCAGTCACTCTCTCTCAGTGAGATATCTCTACACTGACTGGTATCTCTCAGTCCCTTTCTTTCAGGGAGATTTCTGTGCACTGACTGATGTCTCTCAGCCTCTCTCCCTAAGGGAGATATCTGTACACTGACTGGTCTCTCTCAGTTCACCTCCGTCAGGGAGATATCTGCAAACTGACTCGTGTCTCTCATTCCTCTCTCTCAGCGAGATATCTGTACGCTGACTGGTGTCTCACAGTCCCCTGTCCATCGGCGAGATATCTGTACACTGGCTGGTGTCTCTCAGTCCCCTGTCCCTCAGGCAGATATCAGTACACTGACTGGTGTCCCTCAATCCCTCCCGCTCAGGGAGATATCTGTACACTGACTGGTGTCTCTGAGTTCCCTCTCCCTCAGGGAGATATCTGTACACTGACTGGTGTCTCTTTTTCCCTCCCTCTCAGGGAGACATCTGTACACTGACTGGGTTCTCTCAGTCCCCTCTCCCTCAGGGAGGTATCTGCACACTGACTGGTGTCTCTCAGTCCCTCTCCCTCAGGGAGATATCTCGACTCAGACCTGTATCTATCTGTCCCTTTCCCTCAGGGAGATATCAGTACACTGACTGGTGTCTCTCCTTCCGTCTCCCTCAGGGAGATATCTGTACACTGATTGGTGTCTCTCAGTCCCCTCTCCCTCGGGGAGATATCTGGATACTGAATGGTGTCTTTCAGTCCCGCTCGCTCAGGGAGATATTTGCACAGCCAACGGTGTTTCTCAGTCCCTCTCTCTCAGCGAGATATCTGTACACTGACTGGTGTCTCTCAGTCCCTCTCCCGCAGAAAGATATCAGTACACTGACTGGTGTCCCTCAATCCATCCCGCTCAGGGAGATATCTGTACACTGACTGGTGTCTCTTTTTCCCTCCCTCTCAGGGAGACATCTGTACACTGACTGGGTTCTCTCAGTCCCCTCTCCCTCAGGGAGGTATCTGCACACTGACTGGTGTCTCTCAGTCCCTATCCCTCAGGGAGATATCTGTACAGCGACGAGTATCTCTCAGTCCCCTCTCCCTGAGGGGGATGTCTGTACACTGACAGGTGTCTTTCAGTCCCCTGCGCCTCAGGGAGATATCTGTACACTAACTGGTGTCTCGTAGTCCCCTCTCCCTCAGGGAGATATCTGTAAACTGACTGGTGTCTCGCAGTCCCCTCTCCATCAGGGAGATATCTGTACATTGATTGGTTTCTCTCAGTCCTCTCTCCCTCAGGGAGTTGTCTGTAGACTGACTGGTGTCTCTCAGTTCCTCTACCTCAGAGAGATATCAGTACACTGACAGGTGTCTCTCAGACCCTCTCCCTGAGGGAGATATCTGTACACTGACTGGTGTCTCTCAGTCCCTATCCCTCAGGGAGATATCTGTACACTGACTGGTGTCTCTCAATCACTCTCCCTGAGAGAGATATCTGCACACTGACTGATGTCCCTCAGTCCCTATACCTCAGGGAGATATCTGTACACTGACTAGTGTCTCTCAGACCCTCTCCCTGAGGGAGATATCTGTACACTGACTGGTGTCTCTCAATCACTCTCCCTGAGAGAGATATCTGCACACTGACTGATGTCCCTCAGTCCCTATCCCTCAGGGAGATGTCTGTACACTGACTTGTGTCTTTCAGACCCTCTCCCTGAGCGAGATATCTGTACACTGACTGGTGTCTCTCATTCCCTCTCCCTCAGGGAAATATCTGTACACTGACTGGTGTCTCTCAGTCCCTTTCCCTCAAGGAATATCTGTACACTTACTGGAGCCTCGCAGTCCCCTCTCCCTCAGGGAGATATCTGTACACTGACTTGTGTCTCTCAGTCCCCTCACCCGCAGGGAGATATCTGTACACTGACTGGTGACTCTCAGACCCCTCTCCCTTGGGGAGATATCTGTACACTGACTGGTGTCTCTCAGTCCTTCTTGCTCAAGGAGATAGTTGTACAGTGAATGGTGTTTCTCAGTCCCTCTCTCTCAGCGAGATATCTGTACACTGACTGGTGTCTCTCAGTCAATATCCCTCAGGGATATCTGTACACTGACAGGTGTCTCTCAGTCCCCTCCCCCTCAGGGAGATATCTGTACACTAACTGGTGTCTCGTAGTCCCCTCTCCCTCAGGGAGATATCTGTAAACTGACTGGTGTCTCGCAGTCCCCTCTCCATCAGGGAGATATCTGTACATTGATTGGTTTCTCTCAGTCCTCTCTCCCTCAGGGAGATATCTCGACTCAGACCTGTATCTATCAGTCCCTTTCTCTCAGGGAGTGTTCTGTACACTGACTGGTGTCTCTTTGTCCCCTCTCCTTCAGGGAGGTATCTGTCCACTGACTGGTGTCGATCAGTCCCTCTCCCTCAGGAAGATATCTCGACTCAGACCTGTATCTATCAGTCCCTTTCCCTCAGGGAGATATCTGTACACTGACTGGTGTCTCTCCTTCAGTCTCGCTCAGGGAGATATCTGTACACTGATTGGTGTCTCTCAGTCGCCTCTCCCTCGGGGAGATATCTGGATACTGAATGGTGTCTTTCAGTCCCTCTCGCTCAGGGAGATATTTGCACAGCGAACGGTGTTTCTCAGTCCCTCTCTCTCAGCGAGATATCTGTACACTGACTGGTGTCTCTCAGTCCCTCTCCCGCAGTGAGATATCAGTACACTGACTGGTGTCCTTCAATCCCTCCCGCTCAGGGAGATATCTGTAAACTGACTGGTGTCTCTTTTTCCCTCCCTCTCAGGGAGACATCTGTACACTGACTGGGTTCTCTCAGTCCCCTCACCCTCAGGGAGGTATCTGCACACTGACTGGTGTCTCTCAGTCCCTCTCCCTCAGGAAGATATCTGTACACAGACCTGTATCTATCAGTCCCTCTCCCTCAGGTAGATATCAGTGCACTGACTGATGTTTTACAGTCCCTCTACTTCAGGGCTATTTCTGTACAATGACTGGTGTCTCTCAGTTCCTCTCCCTCAGGGAGATATCTATACAGCGACGAGTATCTCTCAGTCCCTCTCCCTCAGGGAGATATCTGTACACTGACTGGTGTCTCTCAGTTCCTCTACATCAGGGAGATATCAGTACACTGACTGGTGTCCCTCAGTCCCTTTCCCTCAGGGAGATATCTGTACACTGACTGGTGTCTCTCATTCCCTCTCCCTCAGGGAGATATCTGTACACTGACTGGTGTCCCTCAGTCCCTTTCCCTCAGGGAGATATCTGTACACTGACTGGTGTCTCTCATTCCCTCTCCCTCAGGGAGATATCTTTACACTGAATGCTGTCTCTCAGTCCCTCTCTGTCAGTAAGATATCTGTACACAGACCTGTATCTATCAGTCCCTCTCCCTCAGGTAGATATCTGTACACTGACTGGAGTCCCTCAGTCCCTCTCCTTCAGGGAGTTATCTGTCCACTGACTGGTGTCGCTCAGTCTCACTCCCTCAGGAAGATATCTCTACACAGACCTGTATCGATCAGTCCCTTTCCCTCAAGGAGATATCTGTACACTGACTGGTGTCTCTCAATACCTCCCCCTCAGGGAGATATCTGTGCACTGAATGATGTCTCTCAGTCCCCTCTCCCCTCGGTGAGATATCTGTATACTGAATGGTGCCTTTCAGTCCCTATCGCTCAGGGACATATCTGTACAGCGAACGGTGTTTCTCAGTCCCTCCCCCTCAGGAAGATATCTGTACACTAACTGGTGTCTCGTAGTCCCCTCTCCCTCAGGGAGATATCTGTACACTGACTGGTGTCTCGCAGTCCCCTCTCTATCAGGGAGCTATCTGTAAATTGATTGGCGTCTCTCAGTGCTCTCTCCCTCAGGGAATTGTCTGTACACTGACTGGTATCTCTCAGTCCCTCTCCCTCAGGGAGATATCTGTGCAGTGACTGGTGTCTCTCAGTCACCGATCCTTCAGCGAGATATCTGTACACTGACTGGAATGTCTCAGTCCATCTCCCTCAGGAAGATATCTGTACACTGACTGGAATGTCTCAGTCCATCTCCCTCAGGAAGATATCTGTACACAGACCAGTATCTATCAGTCCTCTCTCCCTCCGGTCGTTATCTGTACATTGACTGGTGTCTCTCAGTACCTGTCCCTCAGTGAGATATCAGTACACCGACTGCTGTCTCTCAGTCCCCTCTCCCTCAGGGGGATATCTGCACACTGACTGGTGTTTCTCAGTCTCGGTCCCTCAGCGACATATCTCTACACAGACCTGTATCTATCAGTCCCTTTCCCTCAGGGAGATATCTGTACACTGACTGGTGTCTCTCATTCCCTCTCCCTCAGGGAGATATCTGTACACTGACTGGTGTCTCTCAGTCCCTCTCCCGCAGTGAGATATCTGTACACTGACTGATGTCTCTCAGTAACTCTCCCTCAGGGAGATATCTGTACACTGACTGGTATCTCACAGTCCCCTCTCTCTCAGGGAGATATCTTTACACTGACTGGTGTCTCGCAGATCCCTCTCCCTCAGGGAGATATATGTACATTGATTGGAGTCTCTCAGTCCTCTCTCCCTCAGGGAGTTGACGGTATACTGACTGGTGTCTCTCAGTCCTTCTCCCTCAGCGAGATATCTGTGTACTGACTGGTGTCTCTCAGTCCTACTCCCTCAGGAAGATATCTGGACACGGAACTGTATCGATCATTCCCTCTCCCTCAGGGAGATATCTGTACATTGACTGGTGTCTCTCAGTACCTGTCCCTCAGGGATATATCTGTACACTGACTGGTGTCTCTCAGTCCCCTCCCCCTCAGGGAGACATCTGTACACTAACTGGTGGCTCGTAGACCCCTCTCCCTCAGGGAGATATCTGTACACTGACTGGTGTCTCGCAATCCCTTCTCCATCTCAGAGATATCTGTACACTGACTGGTGTCTCTCAGTCCCCTCTCCATCAGGGAGATATCTGTACACTGACTGCAGTCTCTCAGTTCCTCTCCCTCAGGGAGATATCTCGACAGTGTCTTGTGTCTCTCAGTACCTGTCACTCAGTGATATATCTGTACACGGAACTGTATCTATCAGTCCCTCTCCCTCAGGGAGATATCTGTACACTTACTGGAGCCTCGCAGTCCCCTCTCCCTCAGGGAGATATCTGTACACTGACTTGTGTCTCTCAGTCCCCTCACCCGCAGGGAGATATCTGTACACTGACTGGTGTCTCTCAGTCCCCTCTCCCTTGGGGAGATATCTGTACACTGACTGGTGTCTCTCAGTCCTTCTTGCTCAAGGAGATAGTTGTACAGTGAATGGTGTCTCTCAGTCCCTTTCTCTCAGCGAGATATCTGTACACTGACTGGTGTCTCTCAGTCAATATCCCTCAGGGATATCTGTACACTGACATGTGTCTCTCAGTCCCCTCCCCCTCAGGGAGATATCTGTACACTAACTGGTGTCTCGTAGTCCCCTCTCCCTCAGGGAGATATCTGTACATTGATTGGTTTCTCTCAGTCCTCTCTCCCTCAGGGAGTTGTCTGTAGACTGACTGGTGTCTCTCAGTCCCTCTCCCTCAGGGAGATATCTCGACTCAGACCTGTATCTATCAGTCCCTTTCCCTCAGGGAGATATCAGTACACTGACTGGTGTCTCTCCTTCCGTCTCCCTCAGGGAGATATCTGTACACTGATTGGTGTCTCTCAGTCCCCTCTCCCTCGGGGAGATATCTGGATACTGAATGGTGTCTTTCAGTCCCTCTCGCTCAGGGAGATATTTGCACAGCCAACGGTGTTTCTCAGTCCCTCTCTCTCAGCGAGATATCTGTACACTGACTGGTGTCTCTCAGTCCCTCTCCCGCAGTGAGATATCAGTACACTGACTGGTGTCCCTCAATCCATCCCGCTCAGGGAGATATCTGTACACTGACTGGTGTCTCTTTTTCCCTCCCTCTCAGGGAGACATCTGTACACTGACTGGGTTCTCTCAGTCCCCTCTCCCTCAGGGAGGTATCTGCACACTGACTGGTGTCTCTCAGTCCCTCTCCCTCAGGAAGATATCTGTACAGAGACCTGTATCTATCAGTCTCTCTCCCTCAGGTAGATATCAGTGCACTGACTGATGTTTTACAGTCCCTCTCCTTCAGGGCTATTTCTGTACAATGACTGGTGTCTCTCAGTTCCTCTCCCTCAGGGAGATATCTGTACAGCGACGAGTATCTCTCAGTCCCCTCTCCCTGAGGGGGATGTCTGTACACTGACAGGTGTCTTTCAGTCCCCTGCCCCTCAGGGAGATATCTGTACACTAACTGGTGTCTCGTAGTCCCCTCTCCCTCAGGGAGATATCTGTAAACTGACTGGTGTCTCGCAGTCCCCTCTCCATCAGGGAGATATCTGTACATTGATTGGTTTCTCTCAGTCCTCTCTCCCTCAGGGAGCTATCTGTAAATTGATTGGCGTCTCTCAGTTCCTCGACCTCAGGGAATTGTCTGTACACTGACTGGTATCTCTCAGTCTATCTCCCTCAGGGAGATATCTGTGCACTGACTGGTGTCTCTCAGTCACCGATCCTTCAGCGAGATATCTGTACACTGACTGGAATGTCTCAGTCCATCTCCCTCAGGAAGATATCTGTACACAGACCTGTATCTATCAGTCCTCTCTCCCTCCGGTCGTTATCTGTACATTGACTGGTGTCTCTCAGTACCTGTCCCTCAGTGAGATATCAGTACACCGACTGCTGTCTCTCAGTCCCCTCTCCCTCAGGGGGATATCTGCACACTGACTGGTGTTTCTCAGTCTCGGTCCCTCAGCGACATATCTCTACACAGACCTGTATCTATCAGTCCCTTTCCCTCAGGGAGATATCTGTACACTGACTGGTGTCTCTCATTCCCTCTCCCTCAGGGAGATATCTGTACACTGACTGGTGTCTCTCAGTCCCCTCTGCCTCGGGGAGATATCTGTATACTGAATGGTGTCTTTCAGTCCCTCTCGCTCAGGGAGATATCTGTACAACGAACGGTGTTTCTCAGTCCCTTACTCTCAGCGAGATATCTGTACACTGACTGGTGTCTCTCAGTCCCTCTCCCGCAGTGAGATATCTGTACACTGACTGATGTCTCTCAGTAACTCTCCCTCAGGGAGATATCTGTACACTGACTGGTGTCTCACAGTCCCCTCTCCCTCAGGGAGATATCTTTACACTGACTGGTGTCTCGCAGATCCCTCTCCCTCAGGGAGATATATGTACATTGATTGGAGTCTCTCAGTCCTCTCTCCCTCAGGGAGTTGACTGCACACTGACTGGTGTCTCTCAGTCCTTCTCCCTCAGCGAGATATCTGTGTACTGACTGGTGTCTCTCAGTCCTACTCCCTCAGGAAGATATCTGGACACGGAACTGTATCGATCATTCCCTCTCCCTCAGGGAGATATCTGTACACTGACTGGTGTCTCTCAGACCCCCTCTATCAGGGAGATATCTGTACACTTACTGGTGCCTCGCAGTCCCCTCTCCCTCAGGGAGATATCTGTACACTGACTGGTGTCTCTCAGTTCCTCTCCCTCAGGGAGATATCTGTACACTGACCGGTGTCTCTCAGCCCCTCTCACTCAGGGAGATATCTGTACACTGACAGCTGTCTCTCAGTCCCCTCGCCCGCAAGGAGATATCGGTACACCGACTGGTGTCTCTCAGTCCATCTCGCTCAAGGAGATAGCTGTACAGTGAATGGTCACTCTCAGTCCCTCTCTCTCAGCGAGATATCTGTACACTGACTGGTGTCTCTCAGTCAATATCCCTCAAGGAGATATCTGTACACTGAACGTTGTCTCTCAGTCCACTCTCCCTCAGCGAGATATCTGTACACTGACTGGTATCTCTCAGTCCCCACTCCCTCAGGGAGATATCTGTACAGTGACTAGTGTCTCTCAGTCCCTCTCTCTAAGTGAGATATCTGTACACTGACTTGTGTCGAACAGTCCCTCTCCCTCAGGGAGATATCTGCACACTGACTGGTGTCTCTCAGTCTCCTCTCGCTCAGGGAGATATCTGTACACTGACTGGTGTCTCTCAGTTCCTCTACCTCAGGGAGATATCTGTACACTGACTGGTGTCTTTCAGTCCCTCCCCCTGAGTGAGATATCTGTGCACTGATTGGTTTCTCTCAGTCCCACTCCCTCAGGGAGATATCTGTACACTGACAGGTGTCACTCAGATCCCTCTCCGTCAAGGAGATATCTGTACACTGACTGGTGTCTCTCAGTCCCTTCTCCCTCAGGGAGATATCTGGACACTAACTGGTGTCTCACTGTCCCCTCTACCTTCGGGATATATCTGCACATTGACTGGTTTCTCTCAGTCCCACTCCCTCAGGGAGATATCTGTACACTGACTGGTGTCTCTCAGTCCCCTCACCCGAAGGATGATATCTGTACACTGACTGCTGTCTCTCAGTTCGTCTCCCTCAGGGAGATATCTGTACACTCCTGGTGTTTCTCAGTCCCACTCCCTCAGCGAGATATCTGTACACTGACTGGTGTCTGTCAGTCCCCTCTCCCTCAGGGAGATATCTATACACTGACTGATGTCTCTCAGTCCTTCTCCCTCAGGAAAATATTTGTGCACAGACCTGTATCTATCAATCCCTCTCACTCAGGGAGATATCTGTACACTGACTGCTGTCTCTCAGTCCCTCTCCCTCAGGGAGATATCTGTTTGCTGACAGGTGTCTCTCAGTCCCCTCTCCCTCAAGGAAATATCGGTACACTGACTGGTGTCTCTCAGTCCCCTCTCCCTCAGGGAGATATCTGTACACTAACTGGTCTCTTTCTGTCCCCTCTCCCTTGGGGAGATATATGTACACTGACTGGTGTCTCTCAATCACTCTCCCTCAGAGAGATATATGCACACTGACTGGTGTCTCTCAGTCCCCTGTCCCTCAGGGAGATAACTGTACACTGACTGGTGTCTCAGTCCCTCTCCCTCAGGAAGATATCTGTCCACAGACCTGTATATATCACTCTCTCTCCCTCAGGGAGATATCTGTAAACTGACTGGTGTCTCTCAGTCCCCACTCCCTCAGGGATATATCTGTACAGTGAATGGTGTCTTACAGTCCCTCTCCCTCAAGGAGATATCTGTACACTGACTGGTGTCTCTCAGTCCCATCTACCTCAGGGAGATATCTGTATACTAACTGGTGTCTCTCTGTCCCCTCTACCTTGGGGAAATATCAGTACACTGACTGGTGTCTCTCAGTCCCCTCTCCCTCAGAGAGATACATGTACACTAATTGGCGTCTCTCAGTCCCCCTCTTCCCCAAAGAGATATCTGTACACTGACTGGTGTCTCTCAGTCCTTCTACCTCAGGAAGATATCTGTACAAAGACCTGTATCTATCAGTCCCTCACCCTCAGGGAGAGATCTGTCCACTGACTGCTGTCTCTCAGTCCCTCTCCCTCAGGGAGATCTCTGTACACTGACTGGTGTCTCTCAGTCCCTCTCCCTCAGGGAGATATCTGTACGCTGACAGGTGTCTCTCAGTCCCCTCTCCCTCAAGGAGATATCGGTACACTGACTGGTGTCTCTGAGTCCCCTCTCCCTCCGGAAGATATCAGCACACTGACTGGTGTCTCTCAGTCCCTGTTGCTAAGCGAGATATTTGTGCACTGACATGTGTCTCTCAGTCCCTCTCTCTCAGGGAGACGTCTGTACACTGACTGGTGTCTCTCAGTCACCACTCCCTCAGGGAGATATCTGTACACTGACTGCTGTATCTCAGTCCCTCTCCCTCAGGGAGATATCTGTACACTGACTGATGTCTCTCAGTCCCTCTCCCTCAGGGAGATATCTGTACACTGACTGGTGTCTCTCAGTCCCTCTTCCTCAGGGAGAAATCTGTAAAATGACTGGTGTCTCTCAGTCCCCTCTCCCTCAGGGAGATATCTGTACACTGACTGGTGTCTCTCACTCCCTCTTCCTCAGGCAGATATCTGTACACTGAATGGTGTCTCTCAGTCCCCTCTCCCTCCGGGAGATATCTGTACACTGACTGGTGTCTCTCAGTCCTCTCTCCCTCAGGGAGATATCTGTATACTGACAGGTGTCTTTCAGTCCTTCTCCCTCAGGAAGATATTTGTACACAGACCTGTATCTATCACTCCCTCTCACTCAGGGATATATCTGTACACTGACTCGTGTCTCTCATTCCCCTCTCCCTCAGGGAGATATCTGTACACTGACTGCTGTCTCTCAGTCACTCTCCCTCAGGGAGATATCTGTACACTGACTCGTGTCTCTCATTCCCCTCTCCCTCAGGGAGATATCTGTACACTGACTGGTGTCTCTGAGTCCTTTCTCCCTCCGGGAGATATCAGCACACTGACTGGTGTCTCTCAGTCCCTCTCCCTCAGGGAGAAATCTGTACAATGACTGGTGTCTCTCAGTGCCCTCTCCCTCGTTGAGATATCTGTACACAGACCTGTATATATCAGTCCCTCTCCCTCAGCGAGATATCTGTACACTGACTGGTTTCTCTCAGTCTCCTCACCCTCGGAGAGATATCTGTATACTGACTGGTGTCTCTCAGTCCCTCTCTGTCAGCGAGATATCGGTACACTGACTGGTGTCGCTCAGTCTCTCTCCCTCAGGAAGATATCTCGACTCAGACCTGTATCTATCAGTCCCTTTCCCTCAGGGAGATATCTGTACACTGATTGGTGTCTCTCAGTCCCCTCTCCCTCGGGGAGATATCTGGATACTGAATGGTGTCCTTCAGTCCCTCTCGCTCAGGGAGATATTTGCACAGCGAACGGTGTTTCTCAGTCCCTCTCCCTCAGTGAGATATCGTTACACTGACTGGTGTCTCACAGTCTCCTCACCCTCGGAGAGATATCTGTATACTGACTGGTGTCTCTCAGTCCCTCTCTGTCAGCGAGATATCGGTACACTGACTGGTGTCTCTCAGTCCGTCTCCCGCTGGGAGATATCTGTACACTAACTGGTGTCTGTCTATCTCCTCTCCCTTGGGTAGATATCTGTACACTGACTGGTGTCTCTCAATCATTCGCCCTCAGGGAGATATATGAACACTTATTGGTGTCTCTCAGTCCCTCTCGCTCAGGGAGATATCTGTACACTGACTGGTGTCTCTCAGTCCCTCTCCCTCTGGGAGATATCTGTACACTGACTGGTGTCTCTCAGTCCCTATCCCTCTGGGAGATATCTGTACATTGACTGGTGTCGCTCAGTCTTACTCCCTCAAGGAGATATCTGTACACTGACTGGTGTCTCGCAGAACTCTCGCCCTCAGGGAAATATCTATACACTGACTGTTGTCTCTAAGTCCCACGCCCTCAGCGAGATATCTGTACACTGACTGGTGTCTCTCAGTCCCCTCTCCCTCAGGGAGATATCTGTACACCGACTGGTGTCTCTCAGCCTCTCTAACTCAGGGAGATATCTGTGCACTGACTGATGTCTCTCAGTTCGCCTCCGTCAGGGAGAAATCTGTAAATTGACTCGTGACTCTCAGTCCTATCTCTCAGCGAGATATTTGTACAGTGACTGGTGTCGCTTAGTTCCCTCTCCCTCAGAAAGATATCTCGACACAGACCTGTATCGATCAGTCCATCTCCCTCAGGGAGACATCTGTCCACTGACTGGTGTCGCTCAGTCCCTCTCCCTCAGGAAGATATCTCGACACAGACCTGTATCGATCAGTCCATCTCCCACAGGGAGATATCTGTACACTGACTGGTGTCGCTCAGTCCCTCTTCCTCAGGGAGATATCTGTACACTGACTGGTGTCTCTCAGTCCCCTCTCCCTTGGGGAGATATCTGTATACTGAATGGTGTCGCTCAGTCCTTCTCCCTCAGGGAGATATCTGTACACTGACTGGTGTCTCTCAGTCCCCTCTCCCTTGGGGAGATATCTGTATACTGAATGGTGTCGCTCAGTCCTTCTCCCTCAGGGAGATATCTGTACACTGACTGGTGTCACTCAGTCACTCTCACTCACTGAGATATCTGTGCACTGACTGGTGACTCTCAGTCCCTCTCCCCGAGGGTGATATCTGTACACTGACTGATGTCTCTCAGTCCCAGTCCCTCAGGGAGATATCTGCACACTGACTGGTGTCTCTCAGACCCTCTACTCAGTGAGATATCTGTACACTGACTGGTGTGTCTCAGTCCTTCTCCCTCAGGATGATATCTGAACACAGACCTGTATCTATCACTCCCTCTCACTCAGGGAGATATCTGTACACTGATTTTTGTCTCTCAGTCCCTGTCCCTCAGCGAGATATCTGTCCACTGACTGGTGTCACTCAGTCCCCTTTCCCTCAGGAAGATATCTCGACACAGACCTGTATCGATCAGTCCATCTCCCTCAGGGAGATATCTGTCCACTGACTGGTGTCACTCAGTCCCCTCTCCCTCAGGAAGATATCACGACACAGACCTGTATCGATCAGTCCATCTCCCTCAGGGAGATATCTGTCCACTGACTGGTGTCACTCAGTCCCCTCTCCCTCAGGAAGATATCACGACACAGACCTGTATCGATCAGTCCATCTCCCTCAGGGAGATATCTGTACACTGACTGGGATCTCTCAGTCCCCTCTCCCTTGGGGAGATATCTGTATACGGAATGGTGTCGCTCAGTCCCTCTCCCTCAGGGAGATATCTGTACACTGACTGGTGTCTCTCATCCTCTCTCCCTCAGGGAGATATCTGTCCACTGAATGGTGGCTCTCAGTTCGCCTCCGTCAGGGAGATATCTGTAAACTGACTTGTTGCTCTCGCAGACCCTCTCCCTCAGGGAGATATCTGTACACTGACAGGTGTCGCTCAGTTCCCTTTCCCTCAGGGAGATATCTGTACACTGACTGGTGTCTCGCAGTCCCTGTCCCTCAGCGAGATAGCTGTACACTGACTGGTGTCTCTCAGTCCCCTCTCCATCAGGGAGGTATCTGTACACTGACTGGTGTCTCTCAGTCCCTCTCTCTCAGGGAGGTATCTGTACACTGACTGATGTCTCTCAGTCACTCTCCCTCAGGGAGATATCTGTACACTGACTGGTGTCACTCAGTCAATCTCCCTCAGGGAGATATCTGTATACGGAATGGTGTCGCTCAGTCCCTCTCCCTCCGGGAGATATCTGTACACTGACTGGTGTCTCTCATCCTCTCTCCCTCAGGGAGATATCTGTCCACTGAATGGTGGCTCTCAGTTCGCCTCCGTCAGGGAGATATCTGTAAACTGACTTGTTGCTCTCGCAGACCCTCTCCCTCAGGGAGATATCTGTACACTGACAGGTGTCGCTCAGTTCCCTTTCCCTCAGGGAGATATCTGTACACTGACTGGTGTCTCGCAGTCCCTGTCCCTCAGCGAGATAGCTGTACACTGACTGGTGTCTCTCAGTCCCCTCTCCATCAGGGAGGTATCTGTACACTGACTGGTGTCTCTCAGTCCCTCTCTCTCAGGGAGGTATCTGTACACTGACTGATGTCTCTCAGTCACTCTCCCTCAGGGAGATATCTGTACACTGACTGGTGTCACTCAGTCAATCTCCCTCAGGGAGATATCTGTATACGGAATGGTGTCGCTCAGTCCCTCTCCCTCAGGGAGATATCTGTACACTGACTGGTGTCTCTCATCCTCTCTCCCTCAGGGAGATATCTGTCCACTGAATGGTGGCTCTCAGTTCGCCTCCGTCAGGGAGATATCTGTAAACTGACTTGTTGCTCTCGCAGACCCTCTCCCTCAGGGAGATATCTGTACACTGACAGGTGTCGCTCAGTTCCCTTTCCCTCAGGGAGATATCTGTACACTGACTGGTGTCTCGCAGTCCCTGTCCCTCAGCGAGATAGCTGTACACTGACTGGTGTCTCTCAGTCCCCTCTCCATCAGGGAGGTATCTGTACACTGACTGGTGTCTCTCAGTCCCTCTCTCTCAGGGAGGTATCTGTACACTGACTGATGTCTCTCAGTCACTCTCCCTCAGGGAGATATCTGTACACTGACTGGTGTCACTCAGTCAATCTCCCTCAGGGAGATATCTGTTCACTGACTGGTGTCTCTCAGTCCTCTCTCTCACTAAGATATCTGTGCACTGACTGGTGACTCTCAGTCCCTCTCCCCCAGGGAGATATCTGTACACTGACTGATGTCTCTCAGTCCCCTCTACCTCACGGAGATATCTGGACACTGACTGGTGTCTCTCAGTCCCTTGCCCTCAGCGAGATATCTGTACACTGACTGGTGTCACTCAGTCAATCTCCCTCAGGGAGATATGTGTTCACTGACTGATGTGTCACAGTTCGCCTCCATCAGGGAGATATCTGTACACTGACTGGTGTCTCTCAGTCCCTCTCCCTCAGGAAGATATCTGGACACGGAACTGTATCTATCAGTCCCTCTCCCTCAGGGAGATATCTGTACACTGACTGGTGTCTCTCAGACACTGTCCCTCAGGGAGATATCTGTACACTGACTGGTGTCTATCATTCGCTCTGCCTCAGGGAGATATCTGTACACTGACTGGTGTCTGTCAGTCCCCTCTCCCTCAGGGAGATATCTGTCCACTGACTGGTGCCTCGCAGTCCCCTCTCCCTCAGGGAGATATCTGTATACTGAATGGTGTCTTTCAGTCCCTCTCGCTCAGGGAGATATCTGTACACTGACTGGTGTCTCTCAGTCCCTCTCCCGCAGTGAGATATTTGTACACTGACTGATGTCTCTCAGTTCCTCTCCCTCAGGGAGATATCTGTACACTGACTGGTGTCTCTCAGTCCCTCTCTCTCAGGGAGATATCTGTACACTGAATGTTGTCTCTCAGTCCCTCTCTCTCAGGAAGATATCTGTCCACAGACCTGTATCTATCAGTCCCTCTCCCTCAGGTAGATATCTGTACACTGACTGGAGTCTCTCAGTCCCTCTCCTTCAGGGAGATATCTGTCCACTGACTGGTGTCACTCAGTCCCTCTCCCTCAGGAAGATATCTCTACACACACCTGTATCTATCAGTCCCTTTCCCTCAGGGAGATATCTGTACACTGACTGGTGTCTCTCATTCCCTCTCCCTCAGGGAGATATCTGTACACTGACTGGTGTCTCTCAGTCCCTGTCCCTCAGCGAGATATCTGTGCACTGATTTGTGTATCTCAGTCCCTCTCCCTCAGGGAGATATCTGTACACTGACTGTTGTCTCTCAGTCCCATCTCCTTCAGGGAGATATCTGTCCACTGACTTGTGTCGCTCAGTCCCACTCCCTCAGGAAGATATCTCTGCACAGACCTGTATTGATCAGTCCCTTTCCCTCAAGGAGATATCTGTACACTGACTGGTGTCTCTCATTCCCTCTCCCTCAGGGAGATATCTGTGCACTGAATGATGTCTCTCAGTCCCCTCTCCCTCGGTGAGATATCTGTATACTGAATGGTGCCTTTCAGTCACTATCGCTCAGGGACATATCTATACAGCGAACGGTGTTTCTCAGTCCCTCCCCCTCAGGAAGATATCTGTACACTAACTGGTGTCTCGTAGTCCCCTCTCCCTCAGGGAGATATCTGTACACTGACTGGTGTCTCGCAGTCCCCTCTCTATCAGGGAGCTATCTGTAAATTGATTGGCGTCTCTCAGTGCTCTCTCCCTCAGGGAGTTGTCTGTACACTGACTGGTGTCTCTCAGTCCCTCTCCCTCAGGGAGATATCTGTGCACTGACTGGTGTCTCTCAGTCCCCGATCCTTCAGCGAGATATCTGTACACTGACTGGTGTCTCTCAGTCCCTCTCCCTCAGGAAGATATCTGTACACAGAGCTGTATCTATCAGTCCTCTCTCCCTCCGGTAGTTATCTGTACATTGACTGGTGTCTCTCAGTACCGGTCCCTCAGTGAGATATCAGTACACGGACTGGTGTCCCTCAATCCCTCCCGCCCAGGGAGATATCTGTACACTGACTGCTGTCTCTGAGTTCACTCTCCCTCAGGGAGATATCTTTACATTGACTGGTGTCCCTTAGTCACTCTCTCTCAGGGGGATATCTGCACACTGACTGGTGTTTCTCAGTCTCGGTCCCTCAGCGAGATATCTCGACACAGACCTGTATCTATCAGTCCCTTTCCCTCAGGGAGATATCTGTACACTGACTGGTGTCTCTCATTCCCTCTCCCTCAGGGAGATATCTGTACACTGACTGATGTCTCTCAGTAACTCTCCCTCAGGGAGATATCTGTACACTGACTGGTGTCTCACAGTCCCCTCTCCCTCAGGGAGATATCTTTACACTGACTGGAGTCTCGCAGATCCCTCTCGTTCAGGGAGATATCTGTACAACGAACGGTGTTTCTCAGTCCCTCACTCTCAGCGAGATATCTGTACACTGACTGGTATCTCTCAGTCCCTCTCCCGCAGTGCGATATCTATACACTGACTGATGTCTCTCAGTAACTCTCCCTCAGGGAGATATCTGTACACTGACTGGTGTCTCACAGTCCCCTCTCCCTCAGGGAGATATCTTTACACTGACTGGAGTCTCGCAGATCCCTCTCCCTCAGGGAGATATATGTACATTGATTGGAGTCTCTCAGTCCTCTCTCCCTCAGGGAGTTGACTGTACACTGACTGGTGTCTCTCAGTCCTTCTCCCTCAACGAGATATCTGTACACTGACTGGTGTGTCTCAGTCCCTCTCCCTCAGGGAGATATCTGTACACTGACTGGTGTCTCTCAGTCCCCTCGTCCTCAGCGAGATATGTGTGCACTGACTGGTGTCTCTCATTTCCTCTCTCTCAGGGAGATATCTGTACACTGACAGGTGTTGCTCAGTTCCCTCTCCCTCAGGGAGATATCTGTACACTGACTGGTGTCTCGCAGACCGTGGCCCTCAGCGAGATATCTGTACAATGACTGGTGTCTCTCAGTCCCCTCTCCATCAAGGAGATATCTGTACACTGACTGGTGTCTCTCAGTCCCTCTCTCTCAGGGAGGTATCTGTACACTGACTGATGTCTCTCAGTCACTCTCCCTCAGGGAGATATCTGTACACTGACTGGTGTCACTCAGTCACTCTCCCTCACTGAGATATCTGTGCACTGACTGGTGACTCTCAGTCCCTCTCCCCCGGGTGATATCTGTACACTGACTGATGTCTCTCAGTCCCAGTCCCTCAGGGAGATATCTGTACACTGACTGGTGTCTCTCAGACACTCTACTCAGTGAGGTATCTGTACACTGACTGGTGTCTCTCAGTCCTTCTCCCTCAGGATGATATCTGAACACAGACCTGTATCTATCATTCCCTCTCACTCAGGGAGATATCTGTGCACTGATTTTTGTCTCTCAGTCCCTGTCCCTCAGCGAGATATCTGTGCAATGATATGTGTCTCTCAGTCCCTCTCCCTCAGGGCGATATCTGCACACTGACTGGTGTCTCTCAGTCCCTCTCCCTCAGTGAGATATCTGTACACTGACTGGTGTCTCTCCATCCCCTCTCCCTCAGGGAGATATCTGTACACTGACTGGTGTCTCTCCATCCCCTCTCCCTCAGGGAGATATCTGTACACTGACTGGTGTCTCTCAGTCACTCTCCCTCAGGGAGATATCTGTACACTGACTGGTGTCTCTCCATCCCCTCTCCCTCAGGGAGATATCTGTACACTGACTGGTGTCTCTCAGTTCCTCTACCTCAGGGAGATATCTGTACACTGACTGGTGTCTCTCAGTCCCGCTCCCTGAGAGAGATATCTGTACACTGACTGGTGTCTCTCAGTCCCCTCTCCCTCAGGGAGATATCTGTGCACTGATTGATGTCTCTCAGTTCGCCTCCGTCAAGGAGAAATCTGTAAATTGACTTGTGACTCTCAATCCTATCTCTCAGCGAGATATTTGTACAGTGACTGGTGTCACTCAGTCCCCTCTCCCTCAGGAAGATATCTCGACACAGACCTATATCGACCAGTCCATCTCCCTCAGGGAGATATCTGTCCACTGACTGGTGTCGCTCAGTCCCTCTCCCTCAGGAAGATATCTCGACACAGACCTGTATCGATCAGTCCATCTCCCTCAGGGAGATATCTGTCCACTGACTGGTGTCGCTCAGTCCCTCTCCCTCAGGAAGATATCTCGACACAGACCTGTATCGATCAGTCCATCTCCCTCAGGGAGATATCTGTACACTGTCTGGTGTCGATCAGTCCCTCTTCCTCAGGGAGATATCTGTACACTGACTGGGATCTCACAGTCCCCTCTCCCTTGGGGAGATATCTGTATACTGATTGGTGTCGCTCAGTCCCTCTCCCTCAGGGAGATATCTGTACACTGACTGGTGTCTCTCATCCTCTCTCCCTCAGGGAGATATCTGTCCACTGAATGGTGGCTCTCAGTTCGCCTCCGTCAGGGAGATATCTGTAAACTGACTTGTTTCTCTCGCAGTCCCTCTCACTCAGGGAGATATCTGTACACTGACAGGTGTCGCTCAGTTCCCTCTCCCTCAGGGAGATATCTGTACACTGACTGGTGTGTCTCAGTCCCTCTCCCTCAGGGAGATATCTGTACACTGACTGGTGTCTCTCAGTCCCCTCGCCCTCAGCGAGATATGTGTGCACTGACTGGTGTCTCTCATTCCCTCTCTCTCAGGGAGATATCTGTACACTGACAGGTGTTGCTCAGTTCCCTCTCCCTCAGGGAGATATCTGTACACTGACTGGTGTCTCGCAGACCGTGGCCCTCAGCGAGATATCTGTACAATGACTGGTGTCTCTCAGTCCCCTCTCCATCAAGGAGATATCTGTACACTGACTGGTGTCTCTCAGTCCCTCTCTCTCAGGGAGGTATCTGTACACTGACTGATGTCTCTCAGTCACTCTCCCTCAGGGAGATATCTGTACACTGACTGGTGTCACTCAGTCACTCTCCCTCACTGAGATATCTGTGCACTGACTGGTGACTCTCAGTCCCTCTCCCCCAGGGTGATATCTGTACACTGACTGATGTCTCTCAGTCCCAGTCCCTCAGGGAGATATCTGTACACTGACTGGTGTCTCTCAGACACTCTACTCAGTGAGGTATCTGTACACTGACTGGTGTCTCTCAGTCCTTCTCCCTCAGGATGATATCTGAACACAGACCTGTATCTATCATTCCCTCTCACTCAGGGAGATATCTGTGCACTGATTTTTGTCTCTCAGTCCCTGTCCCTCAGCGAGATATCTGTGCAATGACATGTGTCTCTCAGTCCCTCTCCCTCAGGGCGATATCTGCACACTGACTGGTGTCTCTCAGTCCCTCTCCCTCAGTGAGATATCTGTACACTGACTGGTGTCTCTCCATCCCCTCTCCCTCAGGGAGATATCTCTACACTGACTGGTGTCTCTCCATCCCCTCTCCCTCAGGGAGATATCTGTACACTGACTGGTGTCTCTCAGTCCCTCTCCCTCAGGGAGATATCTGTACACTGACTGGTGTCTCTCCATCCCCTCTCCCTCAGGGAGATATCTGTACACTGACTGGTGTCTCTCAGTTCCTCTACCTCAGGGAGATATCTGTACACTGACTGGTGTCTCTCAGTCCCGCTCCCTGAGAGAGATATCTGTACACTGACTGGTGTCTCTCAGTCCCCTCTCCCTCAGGGAGATATCTGTACACTGACTGGTGTCTCTCAGTCCCCTCGCCCTCAGCGAGATATGTGTGCACTGACTGGTGTCTCTCATTTCCTCTCTCTCAGGGAGATATCTGTACACTGACAGGTGTTGCTCAGTTCCCTCTCCCTCAGGGAGATATCTGTACACTGACTGGTGTCTCGCAGACCGTGGCCCTCAGCGAGATATCTGTACAATGACTGGTGTCTCTCAGTCCCCTCTCCATCAAGGAGATATCTGTACACTGACTGGTGTCTCTCAGTCCCTCTCTCTCAGGGAGGTATCTGTACACTGACTGATGTCTCTCAGTCACTCTCCCTCAGGGAGATATCTGTACACTGACTGGTGTCACTCAGTCACTCTCCCTCACTGAGATATCTGTGCACTGACTGGTGACTCTCAGTCCCTCTCCCCCAGGGTGATATCTGTACACTGACTGATGTCTCTCAGTCCCAGTCCCTCAGGGAGATATCTGTACACTGACTGGTGTCTCTCAGACACTCTACTCAGTGAGGTATCTGTACACTGACTGGTGTCTCTCAGTCCTTCTCCCTCAGGATGATATCTGAACACAGACCTGTATCTATCATTCCCTCTCACTCAGGGAGATATCTGTGCACTGATTTTTGTCTCTCAGTCCCTGTCCCTCAGCGAGATATCTGTGCAATGACATGTGTCTCTCAGTCCCTCTCCCTCAGGGCGATATCTGCACACTGACTGGTGTCTCTCAGTCCCTCTCCCTCAGTGAGATATCTGTACACTGACTGGTGTCTCTCCATCCCCTCTCCCTCAGTGAGATATCTCTACACTGACTGGTGTCTCTCCATCCCCTCTCCCTCAGGGAGATATCTGTACACTGACTGGTGTCTCTCAGTCCCTCTCCCTCAGGGAGATATCTGTACACTGACTGGTGTCTCTCCATCCCCTCTCCCTCAGGGAGATATCTGTACACTGACTGGTGTCTCTCAGTTCCTCTACCTCAGGGAGATATCTGTACACTGACTGGTGTCTCTCAGTCCCGCTCCCTGAGAGAGATATCTGTACACTGACTGGTGTCTCTCAGTCCCCTCTCCCTCAGGGAGATATCTGTACACTGACTGGTGTCTCTCAGTCCCCTCGCCCTCAGCGAGATATGTGTGCACTGACTGGTGTCTCTCATTTCCTCTCTCTCAGGGAGATATCTGTACACTGACAGGTGTTGCTCAGTTCCCTCTCCCTCAGGGAGATATCTGTACACTGACTGGTGTCTCGCAGACCGTGGCCCTCAGCGAGATATCTGTACAATGACTGGTGTCTCTCAGTCCCCTCTCCATCAAGGAGATATCTGTACACTGACTGGTGTCTCTCAGTCCTTCTCCCTCAGGATGATATCTGAACACAGACCTGTATCTATCATTCCCTCTCACTCAGGGAGATATCTGTGCACTGATTTTTGTCTCTCAGTCCCTGTCCCTCAGCGAGATATCTGTGCAATGATATGTGTCTCTCAGTCCCTCTCCCTCAGGGCGATATCTGCACACTGACTGGTGTCTCTCAGTCCCTCTCCCTCAGTGAGATATCTGTACACTGACTGGTGTCTCTCCATCCCCTCTCCCTCAGGGAGATATCTGTACACTGACTGGTGTCTCTCCATCCCCTCTCCCTCAGGGAGATATCTGTACACTGACTGGTGTCTCTCAGTTCCTCTACCTCAGGGAGATATCTGTACACTGACTGGTGTCTCTCAGTCCCGCTCCCTGAGAGAGATATCTGTACACTGACTGGTGTCTCTCAGTCCCCTCTCCCTCAGGGAGATATCTGTACACCGACTGGTGTCTCTCAGCCTCTCTACCTCAGGGAAATATCTGTGCACTGATTGATGTCTCTCAGTTCGCCTCCATCAGGGAGAAATCTGTAAATTGACTTGTGACTCTCAATCCTATCTCTCAGCGAGATATTTGTACAGTGACTGGTGTCACTCAGTCCCCTCTCCCTCAGGAAGATATCTCGACACAGACCTATATCGACCAGTCCATCTCCCTCAGGGAGATATCTGTCCACTGACTGGTGTCGCTCAGTCCCTCTCCCTCAGGAAGATATCTCGACACAGACCTGTATCGATCAGTCCATCTCCCACAGGGAGATATCTGTACACTGACTGGTGTCGCTCAGTCCCTCTTCCTCAGGGAGATATCTGTACACTGACTGGTGTCTCTCAGTCCCCTCTCCCTTGGGGAGATATCTGTATACTGAATGGTGTCGCTCAGTCCTTCTCCCTCAGGGAGATATCTGTACACTGACTGGTGTCTCTCAGTCCCCTCTCCCTCAGGGAGATATCTGTACACTGACTGGTGTCTCTCAGTTCCTCTACCTCAGGGAGATATCTGTACACTGACTGGTGTCTCTCAGTCCCGCTCCCTGAGAGAGATATCTGTACACTGACTGGTGTCTCTCAGTCCCGCTCCCTGAGAGAGATATCTGTACACTGACTGGTGTCTCTCAGTCCCCTCTCCCTCAGGGAGATATCTGTACACCGACTGGTGTCTCTCAGCCTCTCTACCTCAGGGAGATATCTGTGCACTGATTGATGTCTCTCAGTTCGCCTCCGTCAGGGAGAAATCTGTAAATTGACTTGTGACTCTCAATCCTATCTCTCAGCGAGATATTTGTACAGTGACTGGTGTCACTCAGTCCCCTCTCCCTCAGGAAGATATCTCGACACAGACCTATATCGACCAGTCCATCTCCCTCAGGGAGATATCTGTCCACTGACTGGTGTCGCTCAGTCCCTCTCCCTCAGGAAGATATCTCGACACAGACCTGTATCGATCAGTCCATCTCCCTCAGGGAGATATCTGTCCACTGACTGGTGTCGCTCAGTCCCTCTCCCTCAGGAAGATATCTCGACACAGACCTGTATCGATCAGTCCATCTCCCTCAGGGAGATATCTGTACACTGTCTGGTGTCGATCAGTCCCTCTTCCTCAGGGAGATATCTGTACACTGACTGGGATCTCTCAGTCCCCTCTCCCTTGGGGAGATATCTGTATACTGATTGGTGTCGCTCAGTCCCTCTCCCTCAGGGAGATATCTGTACACTGACTGGTGTCTCTCATCCTCTCTCCCTCAGGGAGATATCTGTCCACTGAATGGTGGCTCTCAGTTCGCCTCCGTCAGGGAGATATCTGTAAACTGACTTGTTGCTCTCGCAGTCCCTCTCACTCAGGGAGATATCTGTACACTGACAGGTGTCGCTCAGTTCCCTCTCCCTCAGGGAGATATCTGTACACTGACTGGTGTGTCTCAGTCCCTCTCCCTCAGGGAGATATCTGTACACTGACTGGTGTCTCTCAGTCCCCTCGCCCTCAGCGAGATATGTGTGCACTGACTGGTGTCTCTCATTCCCTCTCTCTCAGGGAGATATCTGTACACTGACAGGTGTTGCTCAGTTCCCTCTCCCTCAGGGAGATATCTGTACACTGACTGGTGTCTCGCAGACCGTGGCCCTCAGCGAGATATCTGTACAATGACTGGTGTCTCTCAGTCCCCTCTCCATCAAGGAGATATCTGTACACTGACTGGTGTCTCTCAGTCCCTCTCTCTCAGGGAGGTATCTGTACACTGACTGATGTCTCTCAGTCACTCTCCCTCAGGGAGATATCTGTACACTGACTGGTGTCACTCAGTCACTCTCCCTCACTGAGATATCTGTGCACTGACTGGTGACTCTCAGTCCCTCTCCCCCAGGGTGATATCTGTACACTGACTGATGTCTCTCAGTCCCAGTCCCTCAGGGAGATATCTGTACACTGACTGGTGTCTCTCAGACACTCTACTCAGTGAGGTATCTGTACACTGACTGGTGTCTCTCAGTCCTTCTCCCTCAGGATGATATCTGAACACAGACCTGTATCTATCATTCCCTCTCACTCAGGGAGATATCTGTGCACTGATTTTTGTCTCTCAGTCCCTGTCCCTCAGCGAGATATCTGTGCAATGACATGTGTCTCTCAGTCCCTCTCCCTCAGGGCGATATCTGCACACTGACTGGTGTCTCTCAGTCCCTCTCCCTCAGTGAGATATCTGTACACTGACTGGTGTCTCTCCATCCCCTCTCCCTCAGGGAGATATCTCTACACTGACTGGTGTCTCTCCATCCCCTCTCCCTCAGGGAGATATCTGTACACTGACTGGTGTCTCTCAGTCCCTCTCCCTCAGGGAGATATCTGTACACTGACTGGTGTCTCTCCATCCCCTCTCCCTCAGGGAGATATCTGTACACTGACTGGTGTCTCTCAGTTCCTCTACCTCAGGGAGATATCTGTACACTGACTGGTGTCTCTCAGTCCCGCTCCCTGAGAGAGATATCTGTACACTGACTGGTGTCTCTCAGTCCCCTCTCCCTCAGGGAGATATCTTTACACCGACTGGTGTCTCTCAGCCTCTCTAACTCAGGGAGATATCTGTGCACTGACTGATGTCTCTCAGTTCGCCTCCGTCAGGGAGAAATCTGTAAATTGACTTGTGACTCTCAATCCTATCTCTCAGCGAGATATTTGTACAGTGACTGGTGTCACTCAGTCCCCTCTCCCTCAGGAAGATATCTCGACACAGACCTGTATCGATCAGTCCATCTCCCTCAGGGAGATATCTGTCCACTGACTGGTGTCGCTCAGTCCCTCTCCCTCAGGAAGATATCTCGACACAGACCTGTATCGATCAGTCCATCTCCCTCAGGGAGATATCTGTCCACTGACTGGTGTCGCTCAGTCCCTCTCCCTCAGGAAGATATCTCGACACAGACCTGTATCGATCAGTCCATCTCCCTCAGGGAGATATCTGTACACTGTCTGGTGTCGATCAGTCCCTCTTCCTCAGGGAGATATCTGTACACTGACTGGGATCTCTCAGTCCCCTCTCCCTTGGGGAGATATCTGTATACTGATTGGTGTCGCTCAGTCCCTCTCCCTCAGGGAGATATCTGTACACTGACTGGTGTCTCTCATCCTCTCTCCCTCAGGGAGATATCTGTCCACTGAATGGTGGCTCTCAGTTCGCCTCCGTCAGGGAGATATCTGTAAACTGACTTGTTGCTCTCGCAGTCCCTCTCCCTCAGGGAGATATCTGTACACTGACAGGTGTCGCTCAGTTCCCTCTCCCTCAGGGAGATATCTGTACACTGACTGGTGTCACTCAGTCAATCTCCTTCAGGGAGATATGTGTTCACTGACTGATGTGTCACAGTTCGCCTCCATCAGGGAGATATCTGTACACTGACTGGTGTCTCGCAGTCCCCTCTCTCTCAGCGAGATATCTGTACACTGACTGGTGTCTCTCAGTCCCTCTCCCTCAGGAAGATATCTGGACACGGAACTGTATCTATCAGTCCTTCTCCCTCAGGGAGATATCTGTACACTGACTGG
The DNA here is from genome assembly GCF_044704955.1 of Pristiophorus japonicus. NCBI lineage: Eukaryota > Metazoa > Chordata > Chondrichthyes > Pristiophoridae > Pristiophorus > Pristiophorus japonicus. The sequence continues at coordinate 156,097,699 of NC_091984.1, read as the reverse complement.
TGTCTCTCAGACACTGTCCCTCAGGGAGATATCTGTACACTGACTGGTGTCTATCATTCCCTCTGCCTCAGGGAGATATCTGTACACTGACTGGTGTCTGTCAGTCCCCTCTCCCTCAGGGAGATATCTGTCCACTGACTGGTGCCTCGCAGTCCCCTCTCCCTCAGGGAGATATCTGTATACTGAATGGTGTCTTTCAGTCCCTCTCGCTCAGGGAGATATCTGTACAGTGAACGGTTTTGCTCAGTCCCTTTCTCTCAGCGAGATATCTGTACACTGACTGGTGTCTCTCAGTCCCTCTCCCGCAGTGAGATATCTGTACACTGACTGATGTCTATCAGTACCTCTCCCACAGGAAGATATCTGTACACTGACTGGTGCCTCGCAGTCCCCTCTCCCTCAGGGAGATATCTGTAAACTGACTGTTATCTCTCAGTCCCTCTCCCTCAGGGAGATATCTGTATACTGAATAGTGTCTCTCAGTTCCTCTCCCTCAGGGAGATATCTGTACACTGACTGGTGTCTCTCAGTCCCTCTCTCTCAGGGAGATATCTGTACACTGAATGTTGTCTCTCAGTCCCTCTCTCTCAGTAAGATATCTGTCCACAGACCTGTACCTATCAGTCCCTCTCCCTCAGGTAGATATCTGTACACTGACTGGAGTCGCTCAGGCCCTCTCCTTCAGGAAGATATCTGTCCACTGACTGCTGTCACTCAGTCCCTCTCCCTCAGGAAGATATCTCTACACACACCTGTATCTATCAGTCCCTTTCCCTCAGGGAGATATCTGTACACTGACTGGTGTCTCTCATTCCCTCTCCCTCAGGGAGATATCTGTACACTGACTGGTGTCTCTCAGTCCCTGTCCCTCAGCGAGATATCTGTGCACGGATTTGTGTATCTCAGTCCCTCTCCCTCAGGGAGATATCTGTACACTGACTGTTGTCTCTCAGTCCCATCTCCTTCAGGGAGATATCTGTCCACTGACTTGTGTCGCTCAGTCCCACTCCCTCAGGAAGATATCTCTGCACAGACCTGTATCGATCAGTTCCCTCTCCCTCAGGGAGATATCTGTACACTGACTGGTGTCTCGCAGACCCTGGCCCTCAGCGAGATATCTGTACAATGACTGGTGTCTCTCAGTCCCCTCTCTATCAAGGAGATATCTGTACACTGACTGGTGTCTCTCAGTCCCTCTCTCTCAGGGAGGTATCTGTACACTGACTGATGTCTCTCAGTCACTCTCCCTCAGGGAGATATCTGTACACTGACTGGTGTCACTCAGTCACTCTCCCTCACTGAGATATCTGTGCACTGACTGGTGACTCTCAGTCCCTCTCCCCCAGGGTGATATCTGTACACTGACTGATGTCTCTCAGTCCCAGTCCCTCAGGGAGATATCTGTACACTGACTGGTGTCTCTCAAACCCTCTACTCAGTGAGATATCTGTACACTGACTGGTGTCTCTCAGTCCTTCTCCCTCAGGATGATATCTGAACACAGACCTGTATCTATCACTCCCTCTCACTCAGGGAGATATCTGTACACTGATTTTTGTCTCTCAGTCCCTGTCCCTCAGCGAGATATCTGTGCAATGACATGTGTCTCTCAGTCCCTCTCACTCAGGGCGATATCTGCACACTGACTGGTGTCTCTCAGTCCCTCTCCCTCAGGGAGATATCTGTACACTGACTGGTGTCTCTCCATCCCCTCTCCCTCAGGGAGATATCTGTACACTGACTGGTGTCTCTCAGTCCCTTTCCCTCAGGGAGATATCTGTACACTGACTGGTGTCTCTCCATCCCCTCTCCCTCAGGGAGATATCTGTGCACTGACTGGTGTCTCTCAGTTCCTCTACCTCAGGGAGATATCTGTACACTGACTGGTGTCTCTCAGTCCCCTCTCCCTCAGGGAGATATCTGTACACCGACTGGTGTCTCACAGTCTCCTCACCCTCGGAGAGATATCTGTATACTGACTGGTGTCTCTCAGTCCCTCTCTGTCAGCGAGATATCGGTACACTGACTGGTGTCTCTCAGTCCGTCTCCCGCTGGGAGATATCTGTACACTAACTGGTGTCTGTCTATCTCCTCTCCCTTGGGTAGATATCTGTACACTGAATGGTGTCTCTCAGTCCCCTCTCCCTCCGGGAGATATCTGTACACTGACTGGTGTCTCTCAGTCCTCTCTCCCTCAGGGAGATATCTGTATACTGACAGGTGTCTTTCAGTCCTTCTCCCTCAGGAAGATATTTGTACACAGACCTGTATCTATCACTCCCTCTCACTCAGGGATATATCTGTACACTGACTCGTGTCTCTCATTCCCCTCTCCCTCAGGGAGATATCTGTACACTGACTGCTGTCTCTCAGTCACTCTCCCTCAGGGAGATATCTGTACACTGACTCGTGTCTCTCATTCCCCTCTCCCTCAGGGAGATATCTGTACACTGACTGGTGTCTCTGAGTCCTTTCTCCCTCCGGGAGATATCAGCACACTGACTGGTGTCTCTCAGTCCCTCTCCCTCAGGGAGAAATCTGTACAATGACTGGTGTCTCTCAGTGCCCTCTCCCTCGTTGAGATATCTGTACACAGACCTGTATATATCAGTCCCTCTCCCTCAGCGAGATATCTGTACACTGACTGGTTTCTCTCAGTCTCCTCACCCTCGGAGAGATATCTGTATACTGACTGGTGTCTCTCAGTCCCTCTCTGTCAGCGAGATATCGGTACACTGACTGGTGTCGCTCAGTCTCTCTCCCTCAGGAAGATATCTCGACTCAGACCTGTATCTATCAGTCCCTTTCCCTCAGGGAGATATCTGTACACTGATTGGTGTCTCTCAGTCCCCTCTCCCTCGGGGAGATATCTGGATACTGAATGGTGTCCTTCAGTCCCTCTCGCTCAGGGAGATATTTGCACAGCGAACGGTGTTTCTCAGTCCCTCTCCCTCAGTGAGATATCGTTACACTGACTGGTGTCTCACAGTCTCCTCACCCTCGGAGAGATATCTGTATACTGACTGGTGTCTCTCAGTCCCTCTCTGTCAGCGAGATATCGGTACACTGACTGGTGTCTCTCAGTCCGTCTCCCGCTGGGAGATATCTGTACACTAACTGGTGTCTGTCTATCTCCTCTCCCTTGGGTAGATATCTGTACACTGACTGGTGTCTCTCAATCATTCTCCCTCAGGGAGATATATGAACACTTATTGGTGTCTCTCAGTCCCTCTCGCTCAGGGAGATATCTGTACACTGACTGGTGTCTCTCAGTCCCTCTCCCTCTGGGAGATATCTGTACACTGACTGGTGTCTCTCAGTCCCTATCCCTCTGGGAGATATCTGTACATTGACTGGTGTCGCTCAGTCTTACTCCCTCAAGGAGATATCTGTACACTGACTGGTGTCTCGCAGAACTCTCGCCCTCAGGGAAATATCTATACACTGACTGTTGTCTCTAAGTCCCACGCCCTCAGCGAGATATCTGTACACTGACTGGTGTCTCTCAGTCCCCTCTCCCTCAGGGAGATATCTGTACACCGACTGGTGTCTCTCAGCCTCTCTAACTCAGGGAGATATCTGTGCACTGACTGATGTCTCTCAGTTCGCCTCCGTCAGGGAGAAATCTGTAAATTGACTCGTGACTCTCAGTCCTATCTCTCAGCGAGATATTTGTACAGTGACTGGTGTCGCTTAGTTCCCTCTCCCTCAGAAAGATATCTCGACACAGACCTGTATCGATCAGTCCATCTCCCTCAGGGAGACATCTGTCCACTGACTGGTGTCGCTCAGTCCCTCTCCCTCAGGAAGATATCTCGACACAGACCTGTATCGATCAGTCCATCTCCCACAGGGAGATATCTGTACACTGACTGGTGTCGCTCAGTCCCTCTTCCTCAGGGAGATATCTGTACACTGACTGGTGTCTCTCAGTCCCCTCTCCCTTGGGGAGATATCTGTATACTGAATGGTGTCGCTCAGTCCTTCTCCCTCAGGGAGATATCTGTACACTGACTGGTGTCTCTCAGTCCCCTCTCCCTTGGGGAGATATCTGTATACTGAATGGTGTCGCTCAGTCCTTCTCCCTCAGGGAGATATCTGTACACTGACTGGTGTCACTCAGTCACTCTCACTCACTGAGATATCTGTGCACTGACTGGTGACTCTCAGTCCCTCTCCCCGAGGGTGATATCTGTACACTGACTGATGTCTCTCAGTCCCAGTCCCTCAGGGAGATATCTGCACACTGACTGGTGTCTCTCAGACCCTCTACTCAGTGAGATATCTGTACACTGACTGGTGTGTCTCAGTCCTTCTCCCTCAGGATGATATCTGAACACAGACCTGTATCTATCACTCCCTCTCACTCAGGGAGATATCTGTACACTGATTTTTGTCTCTCAGTCCCTGTCCCTCAGCGAGATATCTGTCCACTGACTGGTGTCACTCAGTCCCCTTTCCCTCAGGAAGATATCTCGACACAGACCTGTATCGATCAGTCCATCTCCCTCAGGGAGATATCTGTCCACTGACTGGTGTCACTCAGTCCCCTCTCCCTCAGGAAGATATCACGACACAGACCTGTATCGATCAGTCCATCTCCCTCAGGGAGATATCTGTCCACTGACTGGTGTCACTCAGTCCCCTCTCCCTCAGGAAGATATCACGACACAGACCTGTATCGATCAGTCCATCTCCCTCAGGGAGATATCTGTACACTGACTGGGATCTCTCAGTCCCCTCTCCCTTGGGGAGATATCTGTATACGGAATGGTGTCGCTCAGTCCCTCTCCCTCAGGGAGATATCTGTACACTGACTGGTGTCTCTCATCCTCTCTCCCTCAGGGAGATATCTGTCCACTGAATGGTGGCTCTCAGTTCGCCTCCGTCAGGGAGATATCTGTAAACTGACTTGTTGCTCTCGCAGACCCTCTCCCTCAGGGAGATATCTGTACACTGACAGGTGTCGCTCAGTTCCCTTTCCCTCAGGGAGATATCTGTACACTGACTGGTGTCTCGCAGTCCCTGTCCCTCAGCGAGATAGCTGTACACTGACTGGTGTCTCTCAGTCCCCTCTCCATCAGGGAGGTATCTGTACACTGACTGGTGTCTCTCAGTCCCTCTCTCTCAGGGAGGTATCTGTACACTGACTGATGTCTCTCAGTCACTCTCCCTCAGGGAGATATCTGTACACTGACTGGTGTCACTCAGTCAATCTCCCTCAGGGAGATATCTGTATACGGAATGGTGTCGCTCAGTCCCTCTCCCTCCGGGAGATATCTGTACACTGACTGGTGTCTCTCATCCTCTCTCCCTCAGGGAGATATCTGTCCACTGAATGGTGGCTCTCAGTTCGCCTCCGTCAGGGAGATATCTGTAAACTGACTTGTTGCTCTCGCAGACCCTCTCCCTCAGGGAGATATCTGTACACTGACAGGTGTCGCTCAGTTCCCTTTCCCTCAGGGAGATATCTGTACACTGACTGGTGTCTCGCAGTCCCTGTCCCTCAGCGAGATAGCTGTACACTGACTGGTGTCTCTCAGTCCCCTCTCCATCAGGGAGGTATCTGTACACTGACTGGTGTCTCTCAGTCCCTCTCTCTCAGGGAGGTATCTGTACACTGACTGATGTCTCTCAGTCACTCTCCCTCAGGGAGATATCTGTACACTGACTGGTGTCACTCAGTCAATCTCCCTCAGGGAGATATCTGTATACGGAATGGTGTCGCTCAGTCCCTCTCCCTCAGGGAGATATCTGTACACTGACTGGTGTCTCTCATCCTCTCTCCCTCAGGGAGATATCTGTCCACTGAATGGTGGCTCTCAGTTCGCCTCCGTCAGGGAGATATCTGTAAACTGACTTGTTGCTCTCGCAGACCCTCTCCCTCAGGGAGATATCTGTACACTGACAGGTGTCGCTCAGTTCCCTTTCCCTCAGGGAGATATCTGTACACTGACTGGTGTCTCGCAGTCCCTGTCCCTCAGCGAGATAGCTGTACACTGACTGGTGTCTCTCAGTCCCCTCTCCATCAGGGAGGTATCTGTACACTGACTGGTGTCTCTCAGTCCCTCTCTCTCAGGGAGGTATCTGTACACTGACTGATGTCTCTCAGTCACTCTCCCTCAGGGAGATATCTGTACACTGACTGGTGTCACTCAGTCAATCTCCCTCAGGGAGATATCTGTTCACTGACTGGTGTCTCTCAGTCCTCTCTCTCACTAAGATATCTGTGCACTGACTGGTGACTCTCAGTCCCTCTCCCCCAGGGAGATATCTGTACACTGACTGATGTCTCTCAGTCCCCTCTACCTCACGGAGATATCTGGACACTGACTGGTGTCTCTCAGTCCCTTGCCCTCAGCGAGATATCTGTACACTGACTGGTGTCACTCAGTCAATCTCCCTCAGGGAGATATGTGTTCACTGACTGATGTGTCACAGTTCGCCTCCATCAGGGAGATATCTGTACACTGACTGGTGTCTCTCAGTCCCTCTCCCTCAGGAAGATATCTGGACACGGAACTGTATCTATCAGTCCCTCTCCCTCAGGGAGATATCTGTACACTGACTGGTGTCTCTCAGACACTGTCCCTCAGGGAGATATCTGTACACTGACTGGTGTCTATCATTCGCTCTGCCTCAGGGAGATATCTGTACACTGACTGGTGTCTGTCAGTCCCCTCTCCCTCAGGGAGATATCTGTCCACTGACTGGTGCCTCGCAGTCCCCTCTCCCTCAGGGAGATATCTGTATACTGAATGGTGTCTTTCAGTCCCTCTCGCTCAGGGAGATATCTGTACACTGACTGGTGTCTCTCAGTCCCTCTCCCGCAGTGAGATATTTGTACACTGACTGATGTCTATCAGTACCTCTCCCACAGGAAGATATCTGTACACTGACTGGTGCCTCGCAGTCCCCTCTCCCTCAGGGAGATATCTGTAAACTGACTGTTGTCTCTCAGTCCCTCTCCCTCAGGGAGATATCTGTATACTGAATGGTGTCTCTCAGTTCCTCTCCCTCAGGGAGATATCTGTACACTGACTGGTGTCTCTCAGTCCCTCTCTCTCAGGGAGATATCTGTACACTGAATGTTGTCTCTCAGTCCCTCTCTCTCAGGAAGATATCTGTCCACAGACCTGTATCTATCAGTCCCTCTCCCTCAGGTAGATATCTGTACACTGACTGGAGTCTCTCAGTCCCTCTCCTTCAGGGAGATATCTGTCCACTGACTGGTGTCACTCAGTCCCTCTCCCTCAGGAAGATATCTCTACACACACCTGTATCTATCAGTCCCTTTCCCTCAGGGAGATATCTGTACACTGACTGGTGTCTCTCATTCCCTCTCCCTCAGGGAGATATCTGTACACTGACTGGTGTCTCTCAGTCCCTGTCCCTCAGCGAGATATCTGTGCACTGATTTGTGTATCTCAGTCCCTCTCCCTCAGGGAGATATCTGTACACTGACTGTTGTCTCTCAGTCCCATCTCCTTCAGGGAGATATCTGTCCACTGACTTGTGTCGCTCAGTCCCACTCCCTCAGGAAGATATCTCTGCACAGACCTGTATTGATCAGTCCCTTTCCCTCAAGGAGATATCTGTACACTGACTGGTGTCTCTCATTCCCTCTCCCTCAGGGAGATATCTGTGCACTGAATGATGTCTCTCAGTCCCCTCTCCCTCGGTGAGATATCTGTATACTGAATGGTGCCTTTCAGTCACTATCGCTCAGGGACATATCTATACAGCGAACGGTGTTTCTCAGTCCCTCCCCCTCAGGAAGATATCTGTACACTAACTGGTGTCTCGTAGTCCCCTCTCCCTCAGGGAGATATCTGTACACTGACTGGTGTCTCGCAGTCCCCTCTCTATCAGGGAGCTATCTGTAAATTGATTGGCGTCTCTCAGTGCTCTCTCCCTCAGGGAGTTGTCTGTACACTGACTGGTGTCTCTCAGTCCCTCTCCCTCAGGGAGATATCTGTGCACTGACTGGTGTCTCTCAGTCCCCGATCCTTCAGCGAGATATCTGTACACTGACTGGTGTCTCTCAGTCCCTCTCCCTCAGGAAGATATCTGTACACAGAGCTGTATCTATCAGTCCTCTCTCCCTCCGGTAGTTATCTGTACATTGACTGGTGTCTCTCAGTACCGGTCCCTCAGTGAGATATCAGTACACGGACTGGTGTCCCTCAATCCCTCCCGCCCAGGGAGATATCTGTACACTGACTGCTGTCTCTGAGTTCACTCTCCCTCAGGGAGATATCTTTACATTGACTGGTGTCCCTTAGTCACTCTCTCTCAGGGGGATATCTGCACACTGACTGGTGTTTCTCAGTCTCGGTCCCTCAGCGAGATATCTCGACACAGACCTGTATCTATCAGTCCCTTTCCCTCAGGGAGATATCTGTACACTGACTGGTGTCTCTCATTCCCTCTCCCTCAGGGAGATATCTGTACACTGACTGATGTCTCTCAGTAACTCTCCCTCAGGGAGATATCTGTACACTGACTGGTGTCTCACAGTCCCCTCTCCCTCAGGGAGATATCTTTACACTGACTGGAGTCTCGCAGATCCCTCTCGTTCAGGGAGATATCTGTACAACGAACGGTGTTTCTCAGTCCCTCACTCTCAGCGAGATATCTGTACACTGACTGGTATCTCTCAGTCCCTCTCCCGCAGTGCGATATCTATACACTGACTGATGTCTCTCAGTAACTCTCCCTCAGGGAGATATCTGTACACTGACTGGTGTCTCACAGTCCCCTCTCCCTCAGGGAGATATCTTTACACTGACTGGAGTCTCGCAGATCCCTCTCCCTCAGGGAGATATATGTACATTGATTGGAGTCTCTCAGTCCTCTCTCCCTCAGGGAGTTGACTGTACACTGACTGGTGTCTCTCAGTCCTTCTCCCTCAACGAGATATCTGTACACTGACTGGTGTGTCTCAGTCCCTCTCCCTCAGGGAGATATCTGTACACTGACTGGTGTCTCTCAGTCCCCTCGTCCTCAGCGAGATATGTGTGCACTGACTGGTGTCTCTCATTTCCTCTCTCTCAGGGAGATATCTGTACACTGACAGGTGTTGCTCAGTTCCCTCTCCCTCAGGGAGATATCTGTACACTGACTGGTGTCTCGCAGACCGTGGCCCTCAGCGAGATATCTGTACAATGACTGGTGTCTCTCAGTCCCCTCTCCATCAAGGAGATATCTGTACACTGACTGGTGTCTCTCAGTCCCTCTCTCTCAGGGAGGTATCTGTACACTGACTGATGTCTCTCAGTCACTCTCCCTCAGGGAGATATCTGTACACTGACTGGTGTCACTCAGTCACTCTCCCTCACTGAGATATCTGTGCACTGACTGGTGACTCTCAGTCCCTCTCCCCCGGGTGATATCTGTACACTGACTGATGTCTCTCAGTCCCAGTCCCTCAGGGAGATATCTGTACACTGACTGGTGTCTCTCAGACACTCTACTCAGTGAGGTATCTGTACACTGACTGGTGTCTCTCAGTCCTTCTCCCTCAGGATGATATCTGAACACAGACCTGTATCTATCATTCCCTCTCACTCAGGGAGATATCTGTGCACTGATTTTTGTCTCTCAGTCCCTGTCCCTCAGCGAGATATCTGTGCAATGATATGTGTCTCTCAGTCCCTCTCCCTCAGGGCGATATCTGCACACTGACTGGTGTCTCTCAGTCCCTCTCCCTCAGTGAGATATCTGTACACTGACTGGTGTCTCTCCATCCCCTCTCCCTCAGGGAGATATCTGTACACTGACTGGTGTCTCTCCATCCCCTCTCCCTCAGGGAGATATCTGTACACTGACTGGTGTCTCTCAGTCACTCTCCCTCAGGGAGATATCTGTACACTGACTGGTGTCTCTCCATCCCCTCTCCCTCAGGGAGATATCTGTACACTGACTGGTGTCTCTCAGTTCCTCTACCTCAGGGAGATATCTGTACACTGACTGGTGTCTCTCAGTCCCGCTCCCTGAGAGAGATATCTGTACACTGACTGGTGTCTCTCAGTCCCCTCTCCCTCAGGGAGATATCTGTGCACTGATTGATGTCTCTCAGTTCGCCTCCGTCAAGGAGAAATCTGTAAATTGACTTGTGACTCTCAATCCTATCTCTCAGCGAGATATTTGTACAGTGACTGGTGTCACTCAGTCCCCTCTCCCTCAGGAAGATATCTCGACACAGACCTATATCGACCAGTCCATCTCCCTCAGGGAGATATCTGTCCACTGACTGGTGTCGCTCAGTCCCTCTCCCTCAGGAAGATATCTCGACACAGACCTGTATCGATCAGTCCATCTCCCTCAGGGAGATATCTGTCCACTGACTGGTGTCGCTCAGTCCCTCTCCCTCAGGAAGATATCTCGACACAGACCTGTATCGATCAGTCCATCTCCCTCAGGGAGATATCTGTACACTGTCTGGTGTCGATCAGTCCCTCTTCCTCAGGGAGATATCTGTACACTGACTGGGATCTCACAGTCCCCTCTCCCTTGGGGAGATATCTGTATACTGATTGGTGTCACTCAGTCCCTCTCCCTCAGGGAGATATCTGTACACTGACTGGTGTCTCTCATCCTCTCTCCCTCAGGGAGATATCTGTCCACTGAATGGTGGCTCTCAGTTCGCCTCCGTCAGGGAGATATCTGTAAACTGACTTGTTGCTCTCGCAGTCCCTCTCACTCAGGGAGATATCTGTACACTGACAGGTGTCGCTCAGTTCCCTCTCCCTCAGGGAGATATCTGTACACTGACTGGTGTGTCTCAGTCCCTCTCCCTCAGGGAGATATCTGTACACTGACTGGTGTCTCTCAGTCCCCTCGCCCTCAGCGAGATATGTGTGCACTGACTGGTGTCTCTCATTCCCTCTCTCTCAGGGAGATATCTGTACACTGACAGGTGTTGCTCAGTTCCCTCTCCCTCAGGGAGATATCTGTACACTGACTGGTGTCTCGCAGACCGTGGCCCTCAGCGAGATATCTGTACAATGACTGGTGTCTCTCAGTCCCCTCTCCATCAAGGAGATATCTGTACACTGACTGGTGTCTCTCAGTCCCTCTCTCTCAGGGAGGTATCTGTACACTGACTGATGTCTCTCAGTCACTCTCCCTCAGGGAGATATCTGTACACTGACTGGTGTCACTCAGTCACTCTCCCTCACTGAGATATCTGTGCACTGACTGGTGACTCTCAGTCCCTCTCCCCCAGGGTGATATCTGTACACTGACTGATGTCTCTCAGTCCCAGTCCCTCAGGGAGATATCTGTACACTGACTGGTGTCTCTCAGACACTCTACTCAGTGAGGTATCTGTACACTGACTGGTGTCTCTCAGTCCTTCTCCCTCAGGATGATATCTGAACACAGACCTGTATCTATCATTCCCTCTCACTCAGGGAGATATCTGTGCACTGATTTTTGTCTCTCAGTCCCTGTCCCTCAGCGAGATATCTGTGCAATGACATGTGTCTCTCAGTCCCTCTCCCTCAGGGCGATATCTGCACACTGACTGGTGTCTCTCAGTCCCTCTCCCTCAGTGAGATATCTGTACACTGACTGGTGTCTCTCCATCCCCTCTCCCTCAGGGAGATATCTCTACACTGACTGGTGTCTCTCCATCCCCTCTCCCTCAGGGAGATATCTGTACACTGACTGGTGTCTCTCAGTCCCTCTCCCTCAGGGAGATATCTGTACACTGACTGGTGTCTCTCCATCCCCTCTCCCTCAGGGAGATATCTGTACACTGACTGGTGTCTCTCAGTTCCTCTACCTCAGGGAGATATCTGTACACTGACTGGTGTCTCTCAGTCCCGCTCCCTGAGAGAGATATCTGTACACTGACTGGTGTCTCTCAGTCCCCTCTCCCTCAGGGAGATATCTGTACACTGACTGGTGTCTCTCAGTCCCCTCGCCCTCAGCGAGATATGTGTGCACTGACTGGTGTCTCTCATTTCCTCTCTCTCAGGGAGATATCTGTACACTGACAGGTGTTGCTCAGTTCCCTCTCCCTCAGGGAGATATCTGTACACTGACTGGTGTCTCGCAGACCGTGGCCCTCAGCGAGATATCTGTACAATGACTGGTGTCTCTCAGTCCCCTCTCCATCAAGGAGATATCTGTACACTGACTGGTGTCTCTCAGTCCCTCTCTCTCAGGGAGGTATCTGTACACTGACTGATGTCTCTCAGTCACTCTCCCTCAGGGAGATATCTGTACACTGACTGGTGTCACTCAGTCACTCTCCCTCACTGAGATATCTGTGCACTGACTGGTGACTCTCAGTCCCTCTCCCCCAGGGTGATATCTGTACACTGACTGATGTCTCTCAGTCCCAGTCCCTCAGGGAGATATCTGTACACTGACTGGTGTCTCTCAGACACTCTACTCAGTGAGGTATCTGTACACTGACTGGTGTCTCTCAGTCCTTCTCCCTCAGGATGATATCTGAACACAGACCTGTATCTATCATTCCCTCTCACTCAGGGAGATATCTGTGCACTGATTTTTGTCTCTCAGTCCCTGTCCCTCAGCGAGATATCTGTGCAATGACATGTGTCTCTCAGTCCCTCTCCCTCAGGGCGATATCTGCACACTGACTGGTGTCTCTCAGTCCCTCTCCCTCAGTGAGATATCTGTACACTGACTGGTGTCTCTCCATCCCCTCTCCCTCAGTGAGATATCTCTACACTGACTGGTGTCTCTCCATCCCCTCTCCCTCAGGGAGATATCTGTACACTGACTGGTGTCTCTCAGTCCCTCTCCCTCAGGGAGATATCTGTACACTGACTGGTGTCTCTCCATCCCCTCTCCCTCAGGGAGATATCTGTACACTGACTGGTGTCTCTCAGTTCCTCTACCTCAGGGAGATATCTGTACACTGACTGGTGTCTCTCAGTCCCGCTCCCTGAGAGAGATATCTGTACACTGACTGGTGTCTCTCAGTCCCCTCTCCCTCAGGGAGATATCTGTACACTGACTGGTGTCTCTCAGTCCCCTCGCCCTCAGCGAGATATGTGTGCACTGACTGGTGTCTCTCATTTCCTCTCTCTCAGGGAGATATCTGTACACTGACAGGTGTTGCTCAGTTCCCTCTCCCTCAGGGAGATATCTGTACACTGACTGGTGTCTCGCAGACCGTGGCCCTCAGCGAGATATCTGTACAATGACTGGTGTCTCTCAGTCCCCTCTCCATCAAGGAGATATCTGTACACTGACTGGTGTCTCTCAGTCCTTCTCCCTCAGGATGATATCTGAACACAGACCTGTATCTATCATTCCCTCTCACTCAGGGAGATATCTGTGCACTGATTTTTGTCTCTCAGTCCCTGTCCCTCAGCGAGATATCTGTGCAATGATATGTGTCTCTCAGTCCCTCTCCCTCAGGGCGATATCTGCACACTGACTGGTGTCTCTCAGTCCCTCTCCCTCAGTGAGATATCTGTACACTGACTGGTGTCTCTCCATCCCCTCTCCCTCAGGGAGATATCTGTACACTGACTGGTGTCTCTCCATCCCCTCTCCCTCAGGGAGATATCTGTACACTGACTGGTGTCTCTCAGTTCCTCTACCTCAGGGAGATATCTGTACACTGACTGGTGTCTCTCAGTCCCGCTCCCTGAGAGAGATATCTGTACACTGACTGGTGTCTCTCAGTCCCCTCTCCCTCAGGGAGATATCTGTACACCGACTGGTGTCTCTCAGCCTCTCTACCTCAGGGAAATATCTGTGCACTGATTGATGTCTCTCAGTTCGCCTCCATCAGGGAGAAATCTGTAAATTGACTTGTGACTCTCAATCCTATCTCTCAGCGAGATATTTGTACAGTGACTGGTGTCACTCAGTCCCCTCTCCCTCAGGAAGATATCTCGACACAGACCTATATCGACCAGTCCATCTCCCTCAGGGAGATATCTGTCCACTGACTGGTGTCGCTCAGTCCCTCTCCCTCAGGAAGATATCTCGACACAGACCTGTATCGATCAGTCCATCTCCCACAGGGAGATATCTGTACACTGACTGGTGTCGCTCAGTCCCTCTTCCTCAGGGAGATATCTGTACACTGACTGGTGTCTCTCAGTCCCCTCTCCCTTGGGGAGATATCTGTATACTGAATGGTGTCGCTCAGTCCTTCTCCCTCAGGGAGATATCTGTACACTGACTGGTGTCTCTCAGTCCCCTCTCCCTCAGGGAGATATCTGTACACTGACTGGTGTCTCTCAGTTCCTCTACCTCAGGGAGATATCTGTACACTGACTGGTGTCTCTCAGTCCCGCTCCCTGAGAGAGATATCTGTACACTGACTGGTGTCTCTCAGTCCCCTCTCCCTCAGGGAGATATCTGTACACCGACTGGTGTCTCTCAGCCTCTCTACCTCAGGGAGATATCTGTGCACTGATTGATGTCTCTCAGTTCGCCTCCGTCAGGGAGAAATCTGTAAATTGACTTGTGACTCTCAATCCTATCTCTCAGCGAGATATTTGTACAGTGACTGGTGTCACTCAGTCCCCTCTCCCTCAGGAAGATATCTCGACACAGACCTATATCGACCAGTCCATCTCCCTCAGGGAGATATCTGTCCACTGACTGGTGTCGCTCAGTCCCTCTCCCTCAGGAAGATATCTCGACACAGACCTGTATCGATCAGTCCATCTCCCTCAGGGAGATATCTGTCCACTGACTGGTGTCGCTCAGTCCCTCTCCCTCAGGAAGATATCTCGACACAGACCTGTATCGATCAGTCCATCTCCCTCAGGGAGATATCTGTACACTGTCTGGTGTCGATCAGTCCCTCTTCCTCAGGGAGATATCTGTACACTGACTGGGATCTCTCAGTCCCCTCTCCCTTGGGGAGATATCTGTATACTGATTGGTGTCGCTCAGTCCCTCTCCCTCAGGGAGATATCTGTACACTGACTGGTGTCTCTCATCCTCTCTCCCTCAGGGAGATATCTGTCCACTGAATGGTGGCTCTCAGTTCGCCTCCGTCAGGGAGATATCTGTAAACTGACTTGTTGCTCTCGCAGTCCCTCTCACTCAGGGAGATATCTGTACACTGACAGGTGTCGCTCAGTTCCCTCTCCCTCAGGGAGATATCTGTACACTGACTGGTGTGTCTCAGTCCCTCTCCCTCAGGGAGATATCTGTACACTGACTGGTGTCTCTCAGTCCCCTCGCCCTCAGCGAGATATGTGTGCACTGACTGGTGTCTCTCATTCCCTCTCTCTCAGGGAGATATCTGTACACTGACAGGTGTTGCTCAGTTCCCTCTCCCTCAGGGAGATATCTGTACACTGACTGGTGTCTCGCAGACCGTGGCCCTCAGCGAGATATCTGTACAATGACTGGTGTCTCTCAGTCCCCTCTCCATCAAGGAGATATCTGTACACTGACTGGTGTCTCTCAGTCCCTCTCTCTCAGGGAGGTATCTGTACACTGACTGATGTCTCTCAGTCACTCTCCCTCAGGGAGATATCTGTACACTGACTGGTGTCACTCAGTCACTCTCCCTCACTGAGATATCTGTGCACTGACTGGTGACTCTCAGTCCCTCTCCCCCAGGGTGATATCTGTACACTGACTGATGTCTCTCAGTCCCAGTCCCTCAGGGAGATATCTGTACACTGACTGGTGTCTCTCAGACACTCTACTCAGTGAGGTATCTGTACACTGACTGGTGTCTCTCAGTCCTTCTCCCTCAGGATGATATCTGAACACAGACCTGTATCTATCATTCCCTCTCACTCAGGGAGATATCTGTGCACTGATTTTTGTCTCTCAGTCCCTGTCCCTCAGCGAGATATCTGTGCAATGACATGTGTCTCTCAGTCCCTCTCCCTCAGGGCGATATCTGCACACTGACTGGTGTCTCTCAGTCCCTCTCCCTCAGTGAGATATCTGTACACTGACTGGTGTCTCTCCATCCCCTCTCCCTCAGGGAGATATCTCTACACTGACTGGTGTCTCTCCATCCCCTCTCCCTCAGGGAGATATCTGTACACTGACTGGTGTCTCTCAGTCCCTCTCCCTCAGGGAGATATCTGTACACTGACTGGTGTCTCTCCATCCCCTCTCCCTCAGGGAGATATCTGTACACTGACTGGTGTCTCTCAGTTCCTCTACCTCAGGGAGATATCTGTACACTGACTGGTGTCTCTCAGTCCCGCTCCCTGAGAGAGATATCTGTACACTGACTGGTGTCTCTCAGTCCCCTCTCCCTCAGGGAGATATCTGTACACCGACTGGTGTCTCTCAGCCTCTCTACCTCAGGGAGATATCTGTGCACTGACTGATGTCTCTCAGTTCGCCTCCGTCAGGGAGAAATCTGTAAATTGACTTGTGACTCTCAATCCTATCTCTCAGCGAGATATTTGTACAGTGACTGGTGTCACTCAGTCCCCTCTCCCTCAGGAAGATATCTCGACACAGACCTGTATCGATCAGTCCATCTCCCTCAGGGAGATATCTGTCCACTGACTGGTGTCGCTCAGTCCCTCTCCCTCAGGAAGATATCTCGACACAGACCTGTATCGATCAGTCCATCTCCCTCAGGGAGATATCTGTCCACTGACTGGTGTCGCTCAGTCCCTCTCCCTCAGGAAGATATCTCGACACAGACCTGTATCGATCAGTCCATCTCCCTCAGGGAGATATCTGTACACTGTCTGGTGTCGATCAGTCCCTCTTCCTCAGGGAGATATCTGTACACTGACTGGGATCTCTCAGTCCCCTCTCCCTTGGGGAGATATCTGTATACTGATTGGTGTCGCTCAGTCCCTCTCCCTCAGGGAGATATCTGTACACTGACTGGTGTCTCTCATCCTCTCTCCCTCAGGGAGATATCTGTCCACTGAATGGTGGCTCTCAGTTCGCCTCCGTCAGGGAGATATCTGTAAACTGACTTGTTGCTCTCGCAGTCCCTCTCCCTCAGGGAGATATCTGTACACTGACAGGTGTCGCTCAGTTCCCTCTCCCTCAGGGAGATATCTGTACACTGACTGGTGTCACTCAGTCAATCTCCTTCAGGGAGATATGTGTTCACTGACTGATGTGTCACAGTTCGCCTCCATCAGGGAGATATCTGTACACTGACTGGTGTCTCGCAGTCCCCTCTCTCTCAGCGAGATATCTGTACACTGACTGGTGTCTCTCAGTCCCTCTCCCTCAGGAAGATATCTGGACACGGAACTGTATCTATCAGTCCTTCTCCCTCAGGGAGATATCTGTACACTGACTGGTGTCTCTCAGACACTGTCCCTCAGGGAGATATCTGTACACTGACTGGTGTCTATCATTCCCTCTGCCTCAGGGAGATATCTGTACACTGACTGGTGTCTGTCAGTCCCCTCTCCCTCAGGGAGATATCTGTCCACTGACTGGTGCCTCGCAGTCCCCTCTCCCTCAGGGAGATATCTGTATACTGAATGGTGTCTTTCAGTCCCTCTCGCTCAGGGAGATATCTGTACAGTGAACGGTTTTGCTCAGTCCCTTTCTCTCAGCGAGATATCTGTACACTGACTGGTGTCTCTCAGTCCCTCTCCCGCAGTGAGATATCTGTACACTGACTGATGTCTATCAGTACCTCTCCCACAGGAAGATATCTGTACACTGACTGGTGCCTCGCAGTCCCCTCTCCCTCAGGGAGATATCTGTAAACTGACTGTTATCTCTCAGTCCCTCTCCCTCAGGGAGATATCTGTATACTGAATAGTGTCTCTCAGTTCCTCTCCCTCAGGGAGATATCTGTACACTGACTGGTGTCTCTCAGTCCCTCTCTCTCAGGGAGATATCTGTACACTGAATGTTGTCTCTCAGTCCCTCTCTCTCAGTAAGATATCTGTCCACAGACCTGTACCTATCAGTCCCTCTCCCTCAGGTAGATATCTGTACACTGACTGGAGTCGCTCAGGCCCTCTCCTTCAGGAAGATATCTGTCCACTGACTGCTGTCACTCAGTCCCTCTCCCTCAGGAAGATATCTCTACACACACCTGTATCTATCAGTCCCTTTCCCTCAGGGAGATATCTGTACACTGACTGGTGTCTCTCATTCCCTCTCCCTCAGGGAGATATCTGTACACTGACTGGTGTCTCTCAGTCCCTGTCCCTCAGCGAGATATCTGTGCACGGATTTGTGTATCTCAGTCCCTCTCCCTCAGGGAGATATCTGTACACTGACTGTTGTCTCTCAGTCCCATCTCCTTCAGGGAGATATCTGTCCACTGACTTGTGTCGCTCAGTCCCACTCCCTCAGGAAGATATCTCTGCACAGACCTGTATCGATCAGTTCCCTCTCCCTCAGGGAGATATCTGTACACTGACTGGTGTCTCGCAGACCCTGGCCCTCAGCGAGATATCTGTACAATGACTGGTGTCTCTCAGTCCCCTCTCTATCAAGGAGATATCTGTACACTGACTGGTGTCTCTCAGTCCCTCTCTCTCAGGGAGGTATCTGTACACTGACTGATGTCTCTCAGTCACTCTCCCTCAGGGAGATATCTGTACACTGACTGGTGTCACTCAGTCACTCTCCCTCACTGAGATATCTGTGCACTGACTGGTGACTCTCAGTCCCTCTCCCCCAGGGTGATATCTGTACACTGACTGATGTCTCTCAGTCCCAGTCCCTCAGGGAGATATCTGTACACTGACTGGTGTCTCTCAAACCCTCTACTCAGTGAGATATCTGTACACTGACTGGTGTCTCTCAGTCCTTCTCCCTCAGGATGATATCTGAACACAGACCTGTATCTATCACTCCCTCTCACTCAGGGAGATATCTGTACACTGATTTTTGTCTCTCAGTCCCTGTCCCTCAGCGAGATATCTGTGCAATGACATGTGTCTCTCAGTCCCTCTCACTCAGGGCGATATCTGCACACTGACTGGTGTCTCTCAGTCCCTCTCCCTCAGGGAGATATCTGTACACTGACTGGTGTCTCTCCATCCCCTCTCCCTCAGGGAGATATCTGTACACTGACTGGTGTCTCTCAGTCCCTTTCCCTCAGGGAGATATCTGTACACTGACTGGTGTCTCTCCATCCCCTCTCCCTCAGGGAGATATCTGTGCACTGACTGGTGTCTCTCAGTTCCTCTACCTCAGGGAGATATCTGTACACTGACTGGTGTCTCTCAGTCCCCTCTCCCTCAGGGAGATATCTGTACACCGACTGGTGTCTCTCAGCCTCTCCACCTCAGGGAGATATCTGTGCACTGACTGATGTCTCTCAGTTCGCCTCCGTGAGGGAGAAATCTGTAAATTGACTTGTGACTCTCAGTCCTATCTCTCAGCGAGATATTTGTACAGTGACTGGTGTCACTCAGTCCCCTCTCCCTCAGGAAGATATCTCGACACAGACCTGTATCGATCAGTCCATCTCCCTCAGGGAGATATCTGTCCACTGACTGGTGTCGCTCAGTCCCTCTCCCTCAGGAAGATATCTCGACACAGACCTGTATCGATCAGTCCTTCTCCCTCAGGGAGATATCTGTACACTGTCTGGTGTCGATCAGTCCCTCTCCCTCAGGGAGGTATCTGTACACTGACTGGGATCTCTCAGTCCCCTCTCCCTTGGGGAGATATCTGTATACTGAATGGTGTCGCTCAGTCTCTCTC
This sequence comes from Pristiophorus japonicus, assembly GCF_044704955.1. Taxonomy (NCBI): domain Eukaryota; kingdom Metazoa; phylum Chordata; class Chondrichthyes; family Pristiophoridae; genus Pristiophorus; species Pristiophorus japonicus. Next base: position 156,078,067 of record NC_091984.1, on the reverse strand, counting down.
CCTCAGGGAGATATCTGTACACTGACTGGTGTCTCTCATCCTCTCTCCCTCAGGGAGATATCTGTCCATTGAATGGTGGCTCTCAGTTCGCCTCCGTCAGGGAGATATCTGTAAACTGACTTGTTGCTCTCGCAGTCCCTCTCCCTCAGGGAGATATCTGTACACTGACTGGTGTCGCTCAGTTCCCTCTCCCTCAGGGAGATATCTGTACACTGACTGGTGTCTCGCAGTCCCTGTCCCTCAGCGAGATAGCTGTACAATGACTGGTGTCTCTCAGTCCCCTCTCCATCAGGGAGATATCTGCTCACTGACTGGTGTCTCTCAGTCCTCTCTCTCACTAAGATATCTGTGCACTGACTGGTGACTCTCAGTCCCTCTCCCCCAGGGAGATATCTGTACACTGACTGATGTCTCTCAGTCCCCTCTACCTCAGGGAGATATCTGTACACTGACTGGTGTCTCTCAGTCCCTTGCCCTCAGCGAGATATCTGTACACTGACTGGTGTCACTCAGTCAATCTCCCTCAGGGAGATATGTGTTCACTGACTGATGTGTCACAGTTCGCCTCCGTCAGGGAGATATCTGTAAACTGACTTGTTGCTCTCGCAGTCCCTCTCCCTCAGGGAGATATCTGTACACTGACTGGTGTCGCTCAGTTCCCTCTCCCTCAGGGAGATATCTGTACACTGACTGGTGTCTCGCAGTCCCTGTCCCTCAGCGAGATAGCTGTACAATGACTGGTGTCTCTCAGTCCCCTCTCCATCAGGGAGATATCTGCTCACTGACTGGTGTCTCTCAGTCCTCTCTCTCACTAAGATATCTGTGCACTGACTGGTGACTCTCAGTCCCTCTCCCCCAGGGAGATATCTGTACACTGACTGATGTCTCGCAGTCCCCTCTCTCTCAGCGAGATATCTGTACACTGACTGGTGTCTCTCAGTCCCTCTCCCTCAGGAAGATATCTGGACACGGAACTGTATTTATCAGTCCCTCTCCCTCAGGGAGATATCTGTACACTGACTGGTGTCTCTCAGACACTGTCCCTCAGGGAGATATCTGTACACTGACTGGTGTCTATCATTCCCTCTGCCTCAGGAAGATATCTGTACACTGACAGGTGCCTCGCAGTCCCCTCTCCCTCAGGGAGATATCTGTAAACTGACTGTTGTCTCTCAGTCCCTCTCCCTCAGGGAGATATCTGTATACTGTATGGTGTCTCTCAGTTCCTCTCCCTCAGGGAGATATCTGTACACTGACTGGTGTCTCTCAGTCCCTCTCTCTCAGGGAGATATCTGTACACTGAATGTTGTCTCTCAGTCCCTCTCCCTCAGGTAGATATCTGTACACTGACTTGTGTCGCTCAGTCCCACTCCCTCAGGAAGATATCTCTGCACAGACCTGTATCGATCAGTCCCTTTCCCTCAAGGAGATATCTGTACACTGACTGGTGTCTCTCAGTCCCTCTTCCTCAGGGAGATATCTGTACACTGACTGGTGTCTCTCAGTTCCTGTCCCTCAGCGAGATATCTGTGCACTGATTTGTGTATCTCAGTCCCTCTCCCTCAGGGAGATATCTGTACACTGACTGTTGTCTCTCAGTCCCATCTCCTTCAGGGAGATATCTGTCCACTGACTTGTGTCGCTCAGTCCCACTCCCTCAGGAAGATATCTCTGCACAGACCTGTATCGATCAGTTCCCTCTCCCTCAGGGAGATATCTGTACACTGACTGGTGTCTCGCAGACCCTGGCCCTCAGCGAGATATCTGTACAATGACTGGTGTCTCTCAGTCCCCTCTCTATCAAGGAGATATCTGTACACTGACTGGTGTCTCTCAGTCCCTCTCTCTCAGGGAGGTATCTGTACACTGACTGATGTCTCTCTGTCACTCTCCCTCAGGGAGATATCTGTACACTGACTGGTGTCACTCAGTCACTCTCCCTCACTGAGATATCTGTGCACTGACTGGTGACTCTCAGTCCCTCTCCCCCAGGGTGATATCTGTATACTGACTGATGTCTCTCAGTCCCAGTCCCTCAGGGAGATATCTGTACACTGACTGGTGTCTCTCAAACCCTCTACTCAGTGAGATATCTGTACACTGACTGGTGTCTCTCAGTCCTTCTCCCTCAGGATGATATCTGAACACAGACCTGTATCTATCACTCCCTCTCACTCAGGGAGATATCTGTACACTGATTTTTGTCTCTCAGTCCCTGTCCCTCAGCGAGATATCTGTGCAATGACATGTGTCTCTCAGTCCCTCTCACTCAGGGCGATATCTGCACACTGACTGGTGTCTCTCAGTCCCTCTCCCTCAGGGAGATATCTGTACACTGACTGGTGTCTCTCCATCCCCTCTCCCTCAGGGAGATATCTGTACACTGACTGGTGTCTCTCAGTCCCTTTCCCTCAGGGAGATATCTGTACACTGACTGGTGTCTCTCCATCCCCTCTCCCTCAGGGAGATATCTGTACACTGACTGGTGTCTCTCAGTTCCTCTACCTCAGGGAGATATCTGTACACTGACTGGTGTCTCTCAGTCCCTCTCCCTGAGAGAGATATCTGTACACTGACTGGTGTCTCTCAGTCCCCTCTCCCTCAGGGAGATATCTGTACACCGACTGGTGTCTCTCAGCCTCTCTACCTTGTGGAAATGTATTTTTATCTAAGCTGATACCAAACGGTATTTGTGTGCCTTTTGATTAAAATGGAGTCCTGGCCCTTCCAGAACTTTCTGCATTTTAGCAGCCAGCTTATTTTAAACAGCTAAACCTGCTGTTAGATGGCTGATGGTTATCAGACAGCTAGGAGACAAGTCATGCTGAGACAAGTAACCCCCATGGTGCTCTCCTATTGTCTACACTACAGGAGTTCCATGTCACCCCACCCTTATCTTCTAGCCATTATCTCTTTCCTTTACCTCATCCATTTGAAGCAAACAGGAATACTGACCAGGAAATTGGATAATCCTGATACAATACAAGACAGGTGATAGCCCATTACCTATGACTCATGGAGTAATGGCCGTTTGGCTTTCTGATAACCCTGACAAAAGGGAATATCTTGACACCATTTCAGTACCAGGATATAGTAATTAACTCTTTATCTGTATTCACTGACTGTGAGACAGAGCAATACATAGGGAGAGGCCAGAACTTGGGTTTTACTGTATAAATATCTTGTGAAGCTGTACCATTGCGAAGGTTTCATTTTAGCCCTTGACTGAGTGAAACTTACCCCTTGCGAGCAAGTAAATTAAAAGGGAAACTTCCATCGGAGCTGTAAGTGTCGGAGTCATTCTTTTCGGAGGTCGAGATTTCGACAGTTATTGGAGGTTCCACCGAGATGCATACTCTCTGTTCTGTGAGTAAAACGGATACAGGCATAGTGCCTCTCCAGTGAAAGGCTTCGGTGGCCAAACAAGGTGAGCCTTTGCTCACAAGAGGTTTCTTCACTGTTGAATCGCAGATGTAATCTGTTGTCCACAGCTGAGGTACTGCATCTACAAGACTCGGCATTTAAAAGTTAAAGGTATTTTTTTTATAACCATTTCTTTCTCAGCTCGCCAGCAGAAGAGAACAGGTTCTGGAAAAAATCTCGAGACAGCCCGGGGAAGGTTTCAGTAGGTAAGGAAGCGCTAGTCGATCGAAAAGGGTTCCAGGTTCTTATATGATAAGATTTTTATTGTTTTTAATTCGGAAGGGGTTCTTATGTGATAAGTCTATTAAAAGAAAAGAAAAAAAAAAAGAAAGCGCTAATAATCGATCGAAGGTTCTTATGTGATAAGATTTTTATTGTTTTTAATTCGGAAGGGGTTCTTTTGTGATAAGACTATTAAAAAAAAAGGAGCGCAATCGATCAAAGAGTTTGGGTACGGAACCTTAAGTTTTATCAGCTGTTATTAGGATAAGTTAAGGACTCGGTCTGTAGTGGCGTACAACGCAGACTGAGAATTTGTTTAGAGGTTATGATTTGTGTACTCACGGGAATATTGTTTGTTGTCCTTGTATTACTGTTGTGTGCAATACCTTTGTGAGTCATTGCCATTAGAGAAACGGGAAGAGTCACTAGGGAAAATTGTGATTCGGGGAAAAAAAAAACACAAGGATTGATTAAGAAAAGAAACAGTAACTGATTGATCAACTACGATTGGTTCGTGCCAACATATCTCACACACCCAGACTGAGCCCGAATTAAGAGCCTTTTCAGGCCACGTAACGGCCAGGAGAAGTGGGCGTAGAGAACTCGGTTGGCCGAAAGGATTGTGAGATCAGAAACTGTGGTAAAATCTTAAATCATCCAGAATGGGGGCTGGAGCAAGTAAACCACCACCAAAAGGGACCCCAGCCCATTTTATGCTCCAGAATTGTGGTCAGTCTTCAATTGACCACCTAAGAGAATGGGTAAAATGGACTAAGGGTGAAAACAGGCCATTTCCACCCGATGGTTCATTCAATTTAGAGAGAATAACCTGTCTAGAAGAATGCCTTATAGACAGAGACCCAGGTAGAAGAGGAAAAAAAAAAGTGAATTGGTCAGCGTTTGGAGATTGGAAAAGGGAAGCTGAGGAACGACACGAGAAGAGCCTAAGAGTTAGCAAGCAGTGTACTAGAGGGAGAAAGCAGGGGGATGAACGGGTAGAGCAGGTGAATCGCCCTCGACATAACAAACACCCATCCGTTATGGTTGCTAAAGAGACAAAGGCACACTCACTTAGGGCTCCGGAGGGTTGGGATAAGGATAAGGATGAGGATGAGGACTGGGATGAGGATTGGACTCCCTACAGCCATCGACCACCGCCGTATGTTCCATCCCCGGGGGGTGCTCCAGGCCAAGGAGGAGATGATCCTCGGGCCGGAGTACAGGGAAACGGGGTAACACCCGCTCCCAACAATACAGGTGAGGCTGCAGGAAATATAAGTCAGTCACAAGGGAATCAATACCGTGACGGCCCTGCAGGGGGCACACGAAGTCATACCCGTGGACCAGAGCCCAGTGCCCTGGAGCCATCATCATCAGTATACCCAGTAAGACTTTTTCCCAGTCCACTCTCGGGGGGGGCTCCGGTCCCTATTTATCGACCATGGTCACCAAGTGAATTAAGAATAATTGTGGAAGGATTGGCAGACCCCAAAACCAATATTGAAAAGGCCATAGACCAGTTAAAAGTAATCATCTTGTGCCACGAACCCAGTATATTAGATGGTCAAATCTTACTGAAAGCATGGTTAAAGGACACAAAATTTGCCGAACTTGAGATAAAATTCAAAGATTTTAAAACCCATCGAGAGGCTCCGGATGCAGATCCCAGCACGAAGCCAGGAGAGGGGTTCTGGGGAAGATGTTGGGAAGCCTTACATTCGGTGTTCCCGAGGAAAACGAATTGGTCCAAAATTATGGAAACTACACAAAGAAAGGAGGAGGATGTTGAGGATTATGTAGAAAGAGTGCGAGAGATCATGAACCAATGTTCAGGCATGAAAATGGAGGAGGTAGAGGCTCCTATGATCAGCGCCGTGGTAAACGGGCTACGGCCCGAACTCAGAGATCCCTTTAAACTAGTTTGTCTCGGATGGCGACAGGAATCGCTATCCAAGGTTGTATCTATGTTAAAGGACATACAAGAGCGAAATAGAGAATCTAAAAGCAAGGTCACCATGTTTGTAGGACAAGCAGCTCCAATGACACCCACCCCGGTGACACCGTCCTACGCCCCACCCCAGGGTAGAGGAAGAGGGCGAGCCAGAGGAGGATATTACAGGGGAAGAGGGAGAGGAGGTGCAGGGCAGGAACAATATTATACCTGTCACAATTGTGGTCAGATTGGACACTGGGCTAGAACTTGCCGGGCAAAACAGCAACAACCAAATTATGATTGGACTCAACAGGCAGGTAATAGAGCACACCCTCCCCCTTCAGAACCCAACCAGTATGCGACCCAAGTCCAGGTACATGCTAGACCTCAGACTAATTTCTCTGTGCAAGATCCATTTGGATCACAGAATCAAAAGCAATTCGGCCAACCACCAAATTGCCCGTATAATGATCAATGACGCCCAATCCCAGACCCGAGTGCTGCGAACAAACAGCTTCCTGTCGTTTCGTTAAATGCCATAGGAGAACCTGAAGTAAAAATACGAATACAAGGAAAGGATGTCCCATTCCTAGTGGATACTGGTGCCACCTATTCGGTCCTTTCAAGGGAGGATACGAGGGGAATTCCCACTTCCACTAATCAAACCTCAGTGATTGGACTATCTGGACACGCACAGCAAATGTTTTTCTCCAACCCTATCAATGTACAAATAGAGGATTACGAAGATAGTCATTCATTCCTACTGTCTAAAGAGGTTCCAGTGAATCTGTGTGGACGTGACCTGTTATGTAAAATGAATGCCACGATCCTCTGTTCCCCAGCTGGTCTGGAGGTTCGAGTCCCCATAGATAAATGTGGCGCATATCCACTACTTCAACCCACAACTCCCATATTGTATGCCTGGGAAAATTTGGACCCCACACTAAGCAAAACCCTATCCTATTTGGTTGGTTCATATTGGTGTGTAACAAGGTTAATCACAGACTACCTCAAATCTCAAACCTTGGGCAAGTGGTACGAAACCTTACACTGCACAGCATATTGTGACAACACGGGATCAGACGCTGCAGCACAAATCTTTTATCAACCATTCCTGCACCAGAAACATCAATTGATGATCGAAAAAATCTTTATCGGACCCGAAGGGATAGCGGCAGGGGTTGAATTATCCTCCCACAGTCAGAGCTTGTTTAGGGTTAAAGGGAGCGTTCCACACTGCACCCTTGCGGTTGCAGGCACACATAAACCCCAGGATTTAGGACAGATGGTTACAAGAATGCAAGGATCCCCAGTACAAGAGGAATGGCACACACGTAATGGAACTTTGGGGCAACATGAAAAGGGGGGAGGCTATTCTGTCAAGTTGAATGGGAAAGTATACTTCGATGCTGTCTTAGAAGAAAGGATGCTCTCAGCCACTAGCTTCCCAGTACGACAAAGCACAGCAGAGCTTCTTGCTAAAGTTCCAGAACAACTATGGTCTACACACGCTAATGAAGTAGGGAGGATGCTTACTGCACAACCCTATAAGGTAGCAATCAATTCAACCGCCCCGCTCCCCAAGAAGCCCCAATACCCCTTGTCCCCAGCTGCAGAACAAGGTATTGAGCCAGTCATTAAGTCCCTGCTGGCCCAGGGAGTAATCGTTCCAACTAGAAGTCCATGTAACACACCGATCTTTCCGGTGCAGAAGCCCAATAGTGACAAATGGAGATTTGTCCAAGACCTACGAGCCGTGAATCATTCGGTATTCCCAACTTATCCAGTGGTACCCAACCCGGCAATTATACTTGCCAGTATTCCGGCATCATCAACGTATTACACAGTAGTTGATCTGTGTTCAGCATTTTTCTCAATACCTATTCACCCAGAGTCTCAATTCCTGTTTGCCTTCACGTATAAAGGACGCCAATATACGTGGACAAGACTCCCGCAGGGATTTACCGAGAGCCCTACCATATTCTCACAGTGCCTAAAGAGGGATCTGGAAGATGTAATTTTACCAGCAGGTTCTACACTTGTGCAGTATGTTGACGACTTATTGCTCGCCTCACCCTCCAAATTGGCCTGCGAAACGGACTCCCTTGTGTTATTAAAAGCTCTGGCCTCGAAAGGACACAAGGTGTCAAAGGCTAAGTTACAATTTGTCTCAGAAAAGGTTCGGTATCTAGGGCACGAATTGGTCAGGGATACGAGACAATTGACACAAGACCGAGTAAAAGCAATCTGCTCTGCCCCACTACCAGTAACCAAGAGAGAAATGAAACACCTCCTCGGCATGACAGGATACTGCCGGCAATGGATTATGAGTTATTCCGAGATCGTTAGACCACTGTTAGACATGTCCATGCCCGCACTATCAGAGAAGTTGATTTGGAATGAGGTATCCCGGAATGCTTTTCAGAACCTTAAACAGTCCCTCACTTCAGCACCCGCCTTGGGATTACCAGATTACACTAAGCTATTCAACTTATTTGTGCATCACAAGTCGGGTTTTGCACAATCTGTTTTGACTCAGTTACATGGGGACAGGCAGCGACCGGTAGCATATTTCAGTACCCAACTAGACCCAGTGGCACGCGGACTACCAGGATGTCTTCCTTCGTTGGCAGCAGCTTATTATGCTATGCAACAGGCTCAGACAATAACTCTAAATCATCAGACCATTTTATATATCCCACACTCTGTCGAGATTTTACTTACTAAATGTGCCACCCAACACCTAACCTCCGCAAGAACCACTAAATACGAGGTCGAACTGTTATCAAATCCGAACCTTGTCATCAAAAGATGTACTACCTTAAATCCAGCCACTCTACTCCCCACGGAAGACGACGGCGAACCCCATTCATGTGAAATGGTAACCGAATTAGTGACTAAACCACGTATCAATCTAACAGATGTACCAATGTGTAACCCTGAGCTAGTGTACTATGTTGACGGATCAGCCTTACGAAATGATAGGGGCCAACCTAGAGCGGCTTATGCAATTGTAACTCAGTTTAATGTTGTCGAAACAGCCTCTCTTCCAGACTCCTTTTCAGCCCAACAAGCCGAATTGTTTGCGTTAACTCGAGCCTGTATTCTGGCTGAAGGACACACAGTTAATATCTACACTGACTCCAGGTATGCTTTTGGGGTATCACATGACTATGGACAAATTTGGAAGATTCGCGGGTACCTGACTTCTTCAGGAACCCCTATCAAAAATGCAGAACAAGTGGAAAATCTCCTGCGAGCCATTCAATGCCCCTTAAAACTTGCCATTATCAAATGCCAAGCACATACAGGCCAGTCGAATGAGGTGGCACTCGGGAATGCCAGAGCTGATAATGCAGCTAAGTCAGCAGCTCTGTCGAAAGGGGGGATGCAGGTGTCATTGTTCCCACTAAGGAAAAATAATTGCTCAGACCCGCCACCCACTATTAATGACGTGCTGGCCTTTCAGACACAGGCCAGTACGGAGGAGGTGGTGACCTGGACGAAGGATCAATGTTATAAAAATCCAGAAGGAATATGGGTTCACCATGACGGCCGCGTGGTGGCCCCTAGATCCTTACTTCCATGGATTGCCCGATGTGTTCATACATTCACACATGCAGGCAAAGGGGGATTGGCAGATTATATTTTGGCAACTTGGTATGCACCAGGTATTTCGGCAATTGCAAAACAAATCTGTGAAAATTGTGTTACCTGTCAGACAATGAATCCGGGTAAGACGGAAAAAGTAGAATCTGCCTCCCACCCAAATCCAATCGGGCCTTTTGTACATTTACAAATGGATTTTATTGAATTACCTATGTGTATGGGATTCAAGTATGTATTAGTTATTGTAGATGTGTTCTCTAGATGGATTGAAGCCTTTCCATGTAAAAAGGCCGATGCCACTACTGTTGCTAAATGTTTGTTAAAAGAAATTGTACCGCGCTTCGGAATCCCTGCTAAGCTTTCCAGTGATAACGGGTCACATTTCACGGGAACTGTCATAAGAGAAATGTGTAAAGCTTTACAGATTAATCAACGTTTTCATTGCAGTTATCATCCACAATCAGCTGGACTTGTTGAAAGATATAATGGAATGCTTAAAAAATAAACTGGCAAAACTATGCAATGACACTGGACTGAAATGGACAGAACTGCTGCCCTTAGCTTTGATGGTAATGCGATCTGCAACCAACAGAACAACAGGCTTGTCACCACATGAGATAGTTATGGGACGTCCCCAACGACTACCTTTTACAGCACCATTTACTGCAAAACAGATGGACATCCACAAAATGGAGGAAAATATGTTGAATTATTGTATTGCACTAACCAAATGTATTTCCAGCTTTCATTCACAGGTAAAGGAAGCCCAAGTCAAGCCAGCGGAAGGGAAGTGTCATAACCTGGAGCCAGGGGAATTCGTTTACATCAAGATTTTTAAAAGGAAAAGCAGTCTACAGCCAAGATTCGAAGGACCATACCAGGTCTTGCTGGCGACCAATACTGCAATCAAGGTAAAGGAAAGACCAACATGGATCCACGCATCCCATGGCAAACGGGCACCCGACCAGGAGGAAGGGACGAAGGAATCAGAGGAACAGAAAAAGGAAGACTGAATAAAGAACTGTATGGACTATGGGGACTGATGGTGCTGGGCTTGACAGGGTTTTACTTCGCATTATTGATTACACCAGGGGTACAGACCCACCACCGAAGGGAATTGCACGTAAACGTATTTATGGCACTGAGTCATAGGTATGCTCAAGAAAGAAACTTGTCGAGTTGCTGGATATGTTCCCATGTACCTGTCCACTCCAGGGGGGGTATTCCCCTGAGATCTGTCCCCTTTAACGAATCAGAAATGGTAGAATGGTTGACAGTGCAAAACAGGACAAAACTAACTAAGGGACCAGAAACGAAGGAGCAAACAGAATGGAGGTCGGCAGGGTATAAACTTACAGCCTTCCAGGGATGGTACCAGCCCAATTATGATAATAACCATCAGCCTCCCTTCCTAAGCATTACTCCCAGAATAAGAAATCCTGAGGGTATAATATGCCTAGTGAGTAATGAGACAAAAGGACCAGAAATGGGACGCAGCAAGTGTTCCCAAATGATTAAATGGCAAGCCACAACTAATCCGACTGAGAGAAAGATAGCAACCGTTGGCTGGACAACGGTCCCTAACAAAGCCCCAGGTGAAGGGTGGGAAGGTGAGACCACTCGAGTAGGGACAGTGCGAAAGGACCAGGAGCTGACGTCCTATAATTGCACCTACTTTATTTGTGGCCATAAAGCCTACCCATGGTTACCAGCCAACTGGACAGGGTCCTGTTACTTAGGATATGTGGTACCCCTTATCAGATCAGTAAGGACTCTAAGGGAGGCCTATGGAAGCCACAGATTTAAACGGGATTTGACGTGGCTAAACGGAATATTCAAGGTAATGGTGCCACCCTATGGAATAGCATCGACCGAATGGCAGTTACGGGAACTGGCTAACTTAGTAGAATCAGTAGCCAACGCAACTTCCCAAGCCTTTGAAGGGATAAATGACGAAATGGTAGCTATTCGAACAGTGGCTCTCCAAAATCGTATGGCCTTAGATTATCTCCTAGCCAAGGAGGGAGGGACATGCGCATTAATAGGTGAAGAATGCTGTACATATATCCCAGATAAATCAGAAGATATCGGCAGTCTAGCTGAAAACATCAGGAAAAAGGTAATAGAGTATAAACAGACAGTTGGCCAGGACGGTATCACCTTGTGGGGTTGGGCATCAGGATGGTTGGGAGCCCTGGGGAAATCTGTGGTACAGGGTTTGATCATATTCCTGCTGATAGTCTTCGCCCTGTATCTATTATTTGTCGTCATTAAGTGTTGCTGTGCCAGGGTTGGAGAAACTATGTTACCGACCGAGACCACGGCTAGAGTTCTGGTAGCAACAACTGCGGAAGGCTCTTGTGTAGAAATGGAAATGGAGAGACTGTACAAGATCAGAATGGATTGAGTTGTCCTTGTGAAGGACAAAATGGGGGAATGTGGAAATGTATTTTTATCTAAGCTGATACCAAACGGTATTTGTGTGCCTTTTGATTAAAATGGAGTCCTGGCCCTTCCAGAACTTTCTGCATTTTAGCAGCCAGCTTATTTTAAACAGCTAAACCTGCTGTTAGATGGCTGATGGTTATCAGACAGCTAGGAGACAAGTCATGCTGAGACAAGTAACCCCCATGGTGCTCTCCTATTGTCTACACTACAGGAGTTCCATGTCACCCCACCCTTATCTTCTAGCCATTATCTCTTTCCTTTACCTCATCCATTTGAAGCAAACAGGAATACTGACCAGGAAATTGGATAATCCTGATACAATACAAGACAGGTGATAGCCCATTACCTATGACTCATGGAGTAATGGCCGTTTGGCTTTCTGATAACCCTGACAAAAGGGAATATCTTGACACCATTTCAGTACCAGGATATAGTAATTAACTCTTTATCTGTATTCACTGACTGTGAGACAGAGCAATACACAGGGAGAGGCCAGAACTTGGGTTTTACTGTATAAATATCTTGTGAAGCTGTACCATTGCGAAGGTTTCATTTTAGCCCTTGACTGAGTGAAACTTACCCCTTGCGAGCAAGTAAATTAAAAGGGAAACTTCCATCGGAGCTGTAAGTGTCGGAGTCATTCTTTTCGGAGGTCGAGATTTCGACAACCTCAGGGAGATATCTGTGCACTGACTGATGTCTCTCAGTTCGCCTCCGTCAGGGAGAAATCTGTAAATTGACTTGTGACTCTCAGTCCTATCTCTCAGCGAGATATTTGTACAGTGACTGGTGTCACTCAGTCCCCTCTCCCTCAGGAAGATATCTCGACACAGACCTGTATCGATCAGTCCATCTCCCTCAGGGAGATATCTGTCCACTGACTGGTGTCGCTCAGTCCCTCTCCCTCAGGAAGATATCTCGACACAGACCTGTATCGATCAGTCCTTCTCCCTCAGGGAGATATCTGTACACTGTCTGGTGTCGATCAGTCCCTCTCCCTCAGGGAGGTATCTGTACACTGACTGGGATCTCTCAGTCCCCTCTCCCTTGGGGAGATATCTGTATACTGAATGGTGTCGCTCAGTCTCTCTCCCTCAGGGAGATATCTGTACACTGACTGGTGTCTCTCATCCTCTCTCCCTCAGGGAGATATCTGTCCACTGAATGGTGGCTCTCAGTTCGCCTCCGTCAGGGAGATATCTGTAAACTGACTTGTTGCTCTCGCAGTCCCTCTCCCTCAGGGAGATATCTGTACACTGACAGGTGTCGCTCAGTTCCCTCTCCCTCAGGGAGATATCTGTACACTGACTGGTGTCTCGCAGTCCCTGTCCCTCAGCGAGATAGCTGTACAATGACTGGTGTCTCTCAGTCCCCTCTCCATCAGGGAGATATCTGTACACTGACTGGTGTCTCTCAGTCCCTCTCTCTCAGGGAGGTATCTGTACACTGACTGATGTCTCTCAGTCACTCTCCCTCAGGGAGATATCTGCTCACTGACTGGTGTCTCTCAGTCCTCTCTCTCACTAAGATATCTGTGCACTGACTGGTGACTCTCAGTCCCTCTCCCCCAGGGAGATATCTGTGCACTGACTGATGTCTCTCAGTCCCCTCTACCTCAGGGAGATATCTGTACACTGACTGGTGTCTCTCAGTCCCTTGCCCTCAGCGAGATATCTGTACACTGACTGGTGTCACTCAGTCAATCTCCCTCAGGGAGATATGTGTTCACTGACTGATGTGTCACAGTTCGCCTCCATCAGGGAGATATCTGTACACTGACTGGTGTCTCTCAGTCCTCTCTCTCACTGAGATATCTGTACACTGTCTGGTGTCTCGCAGTCCCCTCTCTCTCAGCGAGATATCTGTACACTGACTGGTGTCTCTCAGTCCCTCTCCCTCAGGAAGATATCTGGACACGGAACTGTATTTATCAGTCCCTCTCCCTCAGGGAGATATCTGTACACTGACTGGTGTCTCTCAGACACTGTCCCTCAGGGAGATATCTGTACACTGACTGGTGTCTATCATTCCCTCTGCCTCAGGTAAATATCTGTATACTGTATGGTGTCTCTCAGTTCCTCTCCCTGAGAGAGATATCTGTACACTGACTGGTTTCTCTCAGTCCCCTCTCCCTCAGGGAGATATCTTTACACCGACTGGTGTCTCTCAGCCTCTCTACCTCAGGGAGATATCTGTGCACTGACTGATGTCTCTCAGTTCGCCTCCGTCAGGGAGAAATCTGTAAATTGACTTGTGACTCTCAGTCCTATCTCTCAGCGAGATATTTGTACAGTGACTGGTGTCACTCAGTCCCCTCTCCCTCAGGAAGATATCTGTAAACTGACTGTTGTCTCTCAGTCACTCTCCCTCAGGGAGATATCTGTATACTGTATGGTGTCTCTCAGTTCCTCTCCCTCAGGGAGATATCTGTACACTGACTGGTGTCTCTCAGTCCCTCTCTCTCAGGGAGATATCTGTACACTGAATGTTGTCTCTCAGTCCCTCTCCCTCAGGTAGATATCTGTCCACTGACTGGAGTCTCTCAGTCCCATCTCCTTCAGGGAGATATCTGTCCACTGACTTGTGTCGCTCAGTCCCACTCCCTCAGGAAGATATCTCTGCACAGACCTGTATCGATCAGTCCCTTTCCCTCAAGGAGATATCTGTACACTGACTGGTGTCTCTCAGTCCCTCTTCCTCAGGGAGATATCTGTACACTGACTGGTGTCTCTCAGTCCTCTCTCCCTCAGGGAGATATCTGTATACTGACAGGTGTCTTTCAGTCCTTCTCCCTCAGGAAGATATTTGTACACAGACCTGTATCTATCACTCCCTCTCACTCAGGGATATATCTGTACACTGACTCGTGTCTCTCATTCCCCTCTCCCTCAGGGAGATATCTGTACACTGACTGCTGTCTCTCAGTCACTATCCCTCAGGGAGATATCTGTACACTGACTCGTGTCTCTCATTCCCCTCTCCCTCAGGGAGATATCTGTACACTGACTGGTGTCTCTGAGTCCCTTCTCCCTCCGGGAGATATCAGCACACTGACTGGTGTCTCTCAGTCCCTCTCCCTCAGGGAGAAATCTGTACAATGACTGGTGTCTCTCAGTGCCCTCTCCCTCGGGGAGATATCTGTACACAGACCTGTATATATCAGTCCCTCTCCCTCAGCGAGATATCTGTACACTGACTGGTGTCTCTCAGTCCCTCTTCCTCAGGTAGATATCTGTACAATGACTGGTGTCTCTCAGTTCCTCTCCTTCAAGGAGATATCTGTACAGTGACTAGTATCTCTCAGTCCCTCTCCCTCAGTGAGATATCGTTACACTGACTGGTGTCTCTCAGTCTCCTCACCCTCGGAGAGATATCTGTACACTGACTGGTGTCTCTCAGTCCGTCTCTGTCAGCGAGATATCGGTACACTAACTGGTGTCTGTCTACCTCCTCTCCCTTGGGTAGATATCTGTACACTGACTGGTGTATCTCAATCATTCTCCCTCAGGGAGATATATGAACACTTATTGGTGTCTCTCAGTCTTTCTCGCTCAGGGAGATATCTGTACACTGACTGGTGTCTCTCAGTCCCTCTCCCTCAGGAAGATATCTCTACACTGACTAGTGTCTCTCAGTCCCTATCGCTCTGGGAGATATCTGTACATTGACTGGTGTCGCTCAGTCTTACCCCCTCAAGGAGATATCTGTACACTGACTGGTGACTCGCAGAACCCTCGCCCTCAGGGAAATATCTATACACTGACTGGTGTCTCTAAGTCCCACGCCCTCAGCGAGATATCTGTACACTGACTGGTGTCTCTCAGTCCCCTCTCCCTCAGGGAGATATCTGTACACCGACTGGTGTCTCTCAGCCTCTCTAACTCAGGGAGATATCTGTGCACTGACTGATGTCTCTCAGTTCGCCTCCGTCAGGGAGAAATCTGTAAATTGACTCGTGACTCTCAGTCCTATCTCTCAGCGAGATATTTGTACAGTGACTGGTGTCGCTTAGTCCCCTCTCCCTCAGAAAGATATCTCGACACAGACCTGTATCGATCAGTCCATCTCCCTCAGGGAGACATCTGTCCACTGACTGGTGTCGCTCAGTCCCTCTCCCTCAGGAAGATATCTCGACTCAGACCTGTATCTATCAGTCCGTTTCCCACAGGGAGATATCTGTACACTGACTGGTGTTTCTCCTTCCGTCTCCCTCAGGGAGATATCTGTACACTGATTGGTGTCTCTCAGTCCCCTCTCCCTCGGGGAGATATCTGGATACTGAATGGTGTCTTTCAGTCCCTCTCGCTCAGGGAGATATTTGCACAGCGAACGGTGTTTCTCAGTCCCTCTCCCTCAGTGAGATATCGTTACACTGACTGGTGTCTCACAGTCTCCTCACCCTCGGAGAGATATCTGTATACTGACTGGTGTCTCTCAGTCCCTCACTGTCAGCGAGATATCGGTACACTGACTGGTGTCTCTCAGTCCGTCTCCCGCTGGGAGATATCTGTACACTAACTGGTGTCTGTCTATCTCCTCTCCCTTGGGTAGATATCTGTACACTGACTGGTGTCTCTCAATCATTCTCCCTCAGGGAGATATATGAACACTTATTGGTGTCTCTCAGTCCCTCTCGCTCAGGGAGATATCTGTACACTGACTAGTGTCTCTCAGTCCCTCTCCCTCTGGGAGATATCTGTACACTGACTGGTGTCTCTCAGTCCCTATCCCTCTGGGAGATATCTGTACATTGACTGGTGTCGCTCAGTCTTACTCCCTCAAGGAGATATCTGTAAACTGACTGGTGTCTCGCAGAACCCTCGCCCTCAGGGAAATATCTATACACTGACTGGTGTCTCTAAGTCCCACGCCCTCAGCGAGATATCTGTACACTGACTGGTGTCTCTCAGTCCCCTCTCCCTCAGCGAGATATCTGTACACCGACTGGTGTCTCTCAGCCTCTCTAACTCAAGGAGATATCTGTGCACTGACTGATGTCACTCAGTTCGCCTCCGTCAGGGAGAAATCTGTAAATTGACTCGTGACTCTCATGCCTATCTCTCAGCGAGATATTTGTACAGTGACTGGTGTCGCTTAGTCCCCTCTCCCTCAGAAAGATATCTCGACACAGACCTGTATCGATCAGTCCATCTCCCTCAGGGAGACATCTGTCCACTGACTGGTGTCGCTCAGTCCCTCTCCCTCAGGAAGATATCTCGACACAGACCTGTATCGATCAGTCCATCTCCCTCAGGGAGATATCTGTACACTGACTGGTGTCGCTCAGTCCCTCTTCCTCAGGGAGATATCTGTACACTGACTGGTGTCTCTCAGTCCCCTCTCCCTTGGGGAGATATCTGTATACTGAATGGTGTCGCTCAGTCCTTCTCCCTCAGGGAGATATCTGTACACTGACTGGTGTCTCTCATCCTCTCTCCCTCAGGGAGATATCTGTACACTGAATGGTGGCTCTCAGTTCGCCTCCGTCAGGGAGATTTCTGTAAACTGACTCATTGCTCTCGCAGTCCCTCTCCCTCAGGGAGATATCTGTACACTGACAGGTGTCTCTCAGTTCCCTGTCCCTCAGGGAGATATCTGTACAATGAATGGTGTCTCTCAGTCCCCTCTCCATCAGGGAGGTATCTGTACACTGACTGGTGTCTCTCAGTCCCTCTCTTTCAGGGAGGTATCTGTACACTGACTGATGTCTCTCAGTCACTCTCCCTCAGGGAGATATCTGTACACTAACTGGTGTCACTCAGTCAATCTCCCTCAGGGAGATATCTGTTCACTGACTGGTGTCTCTCAGTCCTCTCTCTCACTAAGATATCTGTGCATTGACTGGTGACTCTCAGTCCCTCTCCCCCAGGGAGATATCTGTACACTGACTGATGTCTCTCAGTCCCCTCTACCTCAGGGAGATATCTGTACACTGACTGGTGTCTCTCAGTCCCTTGCCCTCAGCGAGATATCTGTACACTGACTGGTGTCACTCAGTCAATCTCCCTCAGGGAGATATGTGTTCACTGACTGATGTGTCACAGTTCGCCTCCATCAGGGAGATATCTGTACACTGACTGGTGTCTCTCAGTCCCTCTCCCTCAGGAAGATATCTGGACACGGAACTGTATCTATCAGTCCCTCTCCCTCAGGGAGATATCTGTACACTGACTGGTGTCCCTCAGACACTGTCCCTCAGGGAGATATCTGTACACTGACTGGTGTCTATCATTCCCTCTGCCTCAGGGAGATATCTGTACACTGACTGGTGTCTGTCAGTCCCCTCTCCCTCAGGGAGATATCTGTCCACTGACTGGTGCCTCGCAGTCCCCTCTCCCTCAGGGAAATATCTGTATACTGAATGGTGTCTTTCAGTCCCTCTCGCTCAGGGAGATATCGGTACACTGACTGGTGTCTCTCAGTCCCTCTCCCGCAGTGAGATATCTGTACACTGACTGATGTCTATCAGTACCTCTCCCACAGGAAGATATCTGTACACTGACTGGTGCCTCGCAGTCCCCTCTCCCTCAGGGAGATATCTGTAAACTGAATGTTGTCTCTAAGTCCCTCTCCCTCAGGGAGATATCTGTATACTGAATGGTGTCTCTCAGTTCCTCTCCCTCAGGGAGATATCTGTACACTGACTGGTGTCTCTCAGTCCCTCTCTCTCAGGGAGATATCTGCACACTGAATGTTGTCTCTCAGTCCCTCTCTCTCAGGAAGATATCTGGCCACAGACCTGTATCTATCAGTTCCTCTCCATCAGGTAGATATCTGTACACTGACTGGAGTCTCTCAGTCCCTCTCCTTCAGGGAGATATCTGTCCACTGACTGGTGTCACTCAGTCCCTCTCTCTCAGGAAGATATCTCTACACACACCTGTATCTATCAGTCCCTTTCCCTCAGGGAGATATCTGTACACTGACTGGTGTCTCTCATTCCCTCTCCCTCAGAGAGATATCTGTACACTGACTGGTGTCTCTCAGTCCCTGTCCCTCAGCGAGATATCTGTGCACTGATGTGTGTATCTCAGTCCCTCTCCCTCAGGGAGATATCTGTACACTGACTGTTGTCTCTCAGTCCCATCTCCTTCAGGGAGATATCTGTCCACTGACTTTTGTCGCTCAGTCCCACTCCCTCAGGAAGATATCACTGCACAGACCTGTATTGATCAGTCCCATTCCCTCAAGGAGATATCTGTACACTGACTGGTGTCTCTCATTCCCTCTCCCTCAGGGAGATATCTGTGCACTGAATGATGTCTCTCAGTCCCCTCTCCCTCAGTGAGATATCTGTATACTGAATGGTGCCTTTCAGTCCCTATCGCTCAGGGACATATCTATACAGCGAACTGTGTTTCTCAGTCCCTCCCCCTCAGGAAGATATCTGTACACTAACTGGTGTCTCGTCGTCCCCTCTCCCTCAGGGAGATATCTGTACACTGACTGGTGTCTCGCAGTCCCCTCTCTATCAGGGAGCTATCTGTAAATTGATTGGCGTCTCTCAGTGCTCTCTCCCTCAGGGAGTTGTCTGTACACTGACTGGTGTCTCTCAGTCCCTCTCCCTCAGGGAGATATCTGTGCACTGACTGGTGTCTCTCAGTCCCCGATCCTTCAGCGAGATATCTGTACACTGACTGGTGTCTCTCAGTCCCTCTCCCTCAGGAAGATATCTGTACACAGAGCTGTATCTATCAGTCCTCTCTCCCTCCGGTAGTTATCTGTACATTGACAGGTGTCTCTCAGTACCTGTCCCTCAGTGAGATATCAGTACACCGACTGGTGTCCCTCAATCCCTCCCGCCCAGGGAGATATCTGTACACTGACTGCTGTCTCTGAGTTCACTCTCTCTCAGGGAGATATCTGTACATTGACTGGTGTCCCTTAGTCACTCTCTCTCAGGGGGATATCTGCACACTGACTGGTGTTTCTCAGTCTCGGTCCCTCAGCGAGATATCTCTACACAGACCTGTATCTATCAGTCCCTTTCCCTCAGGGAGATATCTGTACACTGACTGGTGTCTCTCATTCCCTCTCCCTCAGGGAGATATCTGTACACTGACTGGTGTCTCTCAGTCCCCTCTCCCTTGGGGAGATATCTGTATACTGAATGGTGTCTTTCAGTCCCTCTCGATCAGGGAGATATCTGTACAACGAACGGTGTTTCTCAGTCCCTCACTCTCAGCGAGATATCTGTACACTGACTGGTATCTCTCAGTGCCTCTCCCGCAGTGAGATATCTGTACACTGACTGATGTCTCTCAGTAACTCTCCCTCAGGTAGATATCTGTACACTGACTGGTGTCTCACAGTCCCCTCTCCCTCAGAGAGATATCTTTACACTGACTGGAGTCTCGCAGATCCCTCTCCCTCAGGGAGATATATGTACATTGATTGGAGTCTCTCAGTCCTCTCTCCCTCAGGGAGTTGACTGCACACTGACTGGTGTCTCTCAGACACTCTACTCAGTGAGGTATCTGTACACTGACTGGTGTCTCTCCATCCACTCTCCCTCAGGATGATATCTGAACACAGACCTGTATCTATCATTCCCTCTCACTCAGGGAGATATCTGTACACTGACTGGTGTCTCGCAGTCCCTGTCCCTCAGCGAGATAGCTGTACAATGACTGGTGTCTCTCAGTCCCCTCTCCATCAGGGAGATATCTGTACACTGACTGGTGTCTCTCAGTCCCTCTCTCTCAGGGAGGTATCTGTACACTGACTGATGTCTCTCAGTCACTCTCCCTCAGGGAGATATCTGTACACTGACTGGTGTCACTCAGTCAATCTCCCTCAGGGAGATATCTGTTCACTGACTGGTGTCTCTCAGTCCTCTCTCTCACTAAGATATCTGTGCACTGACTGGTGACTCTCAGTCCCTCTCCCCCAGGGAGATATCTGTACACTGACTGATGTCTCTCAGTCCCCTCTACCTCAGTGAGATATCTGTACACTGACTGGTGTCTCTCAGTCCCTTGCCCTCAGCGAGATATCTGTACACTGACTGGTGTCACTCAGTCAATCTCCCTCAGGAAGATATCTGGACACGGAACTGTATCTATCAGTCCCTCTCCCTCAGGGAGATATCTGTACACTGACTGGTGTCTCTCAGACACTGTCCCTCAGGGAGATATCTGTACACTGACTGGTGTCTATCATTCCCTCTTCCTCAGGGAGATATCTGTACACTGACTGGTGTCTGTCAGTCCCTCTCCCGCAGTGAGACATCTGTACACTGACTGATGTCTATCAGTACCTCTCCCACAGGAAGATATCTGTACACTGACTGGTGCCTCGCAGTCCCCTCTCCCTCAGGGAGATATCTGTAAACTGACTGTTGTCTCTCAGTCCCTCTCCCTCAGGGAGATATCTGTATACAGAATGGTGTCTCTCAGTTCCTCTCCTTCAGCGAGATATCTGTACACTGACTGGTGTCTCTCAATCCCTCCCGCCCAGGGAGATATCTGTACACTGACTGCTGTCTCTGAGTTCACTCTCTCTCAGGGAGATATCTGTACATTGACTGGTGTCCCTTAGTCACTCTCTCTCAGGGGGATATCTGCACACTGACTGGTGTTTCTCAGTCTCGGTCCCTCAGCGAGATATCTCGAAACAGACCTGTATCTATCAGTCCCTTTCCCTCAGGGAGATATCTGTACACTGACTGGTGTCTCTCATTCCCTCTCCCTCAGGGAGATATCTGTACATTGACTGGTGTCTCTCAGTCCCCTCTCCCTCGGGGAGATATCTGTATACTGAATGGTGTCTTTCAGTCCCTCTCGCTCAGGGAGATATCTGTACAACGAACGGTGTTTCTCAGTCCCTCACTCTCAGCGAGATATCTGTACACTGACTGGTATCTCTCAGTGCCTCTCCCGCAGTGAGATATCTGTACACTGACTGATGTCTCTCAGTAACTCTCCCTCAGGGAGATATCTGTACACTGACTGGTGTCTCACAGTCCCCTCTCCCTCAGGGAGATATCTTTACACTGACTGGAGTCTCGCAGATCCCTCTCCCTCAGGGAGATATATGTACATTGATTGGAGTCTCTCAGTCCTCTCTCCCTCAGGGAGTTGACTGTACACTGACTGGTGTCTCTCAGTCCTTCTCCCTCAGCGAGATATCTGTACACTGACTGGTGTGTCTCAGTCCCTCTCCCTCAGGGAGATATCTGTACACTGACTGGTGTCTCTCAGTCCCCTCGCCCTCAGCGAGATATCTGTGCACTGACTGGTGTCTCTCATTCCCTCTCTCAGGGAGATATCTGTACACTGACAGGTGTCGCTCAGTTCCCTCTCCCTCAGGGAGATATCTGTACACTGACTGGTGTCTCGCAGACCGTGGCCCTCAGCGAGATATCTGTACAATGACTGGTGTCTCTCAGTCCCCTCTCCATCAAGGAGATATCTGTACACTGACTGGTGTCTCTCAGTCCCTCTCTCTCAGGGAGGTATCTGTACACTGACTGATGTCTCTCAGTCACTCTCCCTCAGAGAGATATCTGTACACTGACTGGTGTCACTCAGTCACTCTCCCTCACTGAGATATCTGTGCACTGACTGGTGACTCTCAGTCCCTCTCCCCCAGGGTGATATCTGTACACTGACTGATGTCTCTCAGTCCCAGTCCCTCAGGGAGATATCTGTACACTGACTGGTGTCTCTCAGACACTCTACTCAGTGAGGTATCTGTACACTGACTGGTGTCTCTCAGTTCTTCTCCCTCAGGATGATATCTGAACACAGACCTGTATCTATCATTCCCTCTCACTCAGGGAGATATCTGTGCACTGATTTTTGTCTCTCAGTCCCTGTCCCTCAGCGAGATATCTGTGCAATGACATGTGTCTCTCAGTCCCTCTCCCTCAGGGCGATATCTGCACACTGACTGGTGTCTCTCAGTCCCTCTCCCTCAGTGAGATATCTGTACACTGACTGGTGTCTCTCCATCCCCTCTCCCTCAGGGAGATATCTGTACACTGACTGGTGTCTCTCCATCCCCTCTCCCTCAGGGAGATATCTGTACACTGACTGGTGTCTCTCAGTCCCTCTCCCTCAGGGAGATATCTGTACACTGACTGGTGTCTCTCCATCCCCTCTCCCTCAGGGAGATATCTGTACACCGACTGGTGTCTCTCAGCCTCTCTACCTCAGGGAGATATCTGTGCACTGACTGATGTCTCTCAGTTCGCCTCCGTCAGGGAGAAATCTGTAAATTGACTTGTGACTCTCAGTCCTATCTCTCAGCGAGATATTTGTACAGTGACTGGTGTCACTCAGTCCCCTCTCCCTCAGGAAGATATCTCGACACAGACCTGTATCGATCAGTCCATCTCCCTCAGGGAGATATCTGTCCACTGACTGGTGTCGCTCAGTCCCTCTCCCTCAGGAAGATATCTCGACACAGACCTGTATCGATCAGTCCATCTCCCTCAGGGAGATATCTGTCCACTGACTGGTGTCGCTCAGTCCCTCTCCCTCAGAAAGATATCTCGACACAAACCTGTATCGATCAGTCCATCTCCCTCAGGGAGATATCTGTACACTGTCTGGTGTCGATCAGTCCCTCTTCCTCAGGGAGATATCTGTACACTGACTGGTGTCTCTCATCCTCTCTCCCTCAGGGAGATATCTGTCCACTGAATGGTGGCTCTCAGTTCGCCTCCGTCAGGGAGATATCTGCAAACTGACTTGTTGCTCTCGCAGTCCCTCTCCCTCAGGGAGATATCTGTACACTGACAGGTGTCGCTCAGTTCCCTCTCCCTCAGGGAGATATCTGTACACTGACTGGTGTCACTCAGTCAATCTCCCTCAGGGAGATATGTGTTCACTGACTGATGTGTCACAGTTCGCCTCCATCAGGGAGATATCTGTACACTGACTGGTGTCTCTCAGTCCTCTCTCTCACTGAGATATCTGTACACTGTCTGGTGTCTCGCAGTCCCCTCTCTCTCAGCGAAATATCTGTACACTGACTGGTGTCTCTCAGTCCCTCTCCCTTAGGAAGATATCTGGACACGGAACTGTATCTATCAGTCCCTCTCCCTCAGGGAGATATCTGTACACTGACTGGTGTCTCTCAGACACTGTCCCTCAGGGAGATATCTGTGTACTGACTGGTGTCTATCATTCCCTCTGCCTCAGGGAGATATCTGTACACTGACTGGTGTCTGTCAGTCCCCTCTCCCTCAGGGAGATATCTGTCCACTGACTGGTGCCTCGCAGTCCCCTCTCCCTCAGGGAGATATCTGTATACTGAATGGTGTCTTTCAGTCCCTCTCGCTCAGGGAGATATCTGTACAGTGAACGGTGTTTCTCAGTCCCTTTCTCTCAGCGAGATATCTGTACACTGACTGGTGTCTCTGAGTCCCTCTCCCGCAGTGAGATATCTGTACACTGACTGATGTCTATCAGTACCTCTCCCACAGGAAGATATCTGTACACTGACTGGTGCCTCGCAGTCCCCTCTCCCTCAGGGAGATATCTGTACACTGACTGGTGTCTCTCAGTCCCTCTCTCTCAGGGAGATATCTGTACACTGAATGTTGTCTCTCAGTCCCTCTCTCTCAGGAAGATATCTGTCCACAGACCTGTATCTATCAGTCCCTCTCCCTCAGGTAGATATCTGTACACTGACTGGAGTCTCTCAGTCCCATCTCCTTCAGGGAGATATCTGTCCACTGACTTGTGTCGCTCAGTCCCACTCCCTCAGGAAGATATCTCTGCACAGACCTGTATCGATCAGTCCCTTTCCCTCAAGGAGATATCTGTACACTGACTGGTGTCTCTCATTCCCTCTCCCTCAGGGAGATATCTGTGCACTGAATGATGTCTCTCAGTCCCCTCTCCCTCGGTGAGATATCTGTATACTGAATGGTGCCTTTCAGTCCCTATCGCTCAGGGACATATCTATACAGCGAACGGTGTTTCTCAGTCCCTCCCCCTCAGGAAGATATCTGTACACTAACTGGTATCTCGTAGTCCCCTCTCCATCAGGGAGATATCTGTACACTGACTGGTGTCTCGCAGTCCCCTCTCTATCAGGGAGCTATCTGTAAATTGATTGGCGTCTCTCAGTCCTTCTCCCTCAGCGAGATATCTGTACACTGACTGGTGTGTCTCAGTCCCCTCGCCCTCAGCGAGATATCTGTGCACTGACTGGTGTCTCTCAGTCCCCTCTCTATCAAGGAGATATCTGTACACTGACTGGTGTCTCTCAGTCCCTCTCTCTCAGGGAGATATCTGTACACTGACTGATGTCTCTCAGTCACTCTCCCTCAGGGAGATATCTGTACACTGACTGGTGTCACTCAGTCACTCTCCCTCACTGAGATATCTGTGCACTGACTGGTGACTCTCAGTCCCTCTCCCCCAGGGTGATATATGTACACTGACTGATGTCTCTCAGTCCCAGTCCCTCAGGGAGATATCTGTACACTGACTGGTGTCTCTCAAACCCTCTACTCAGTGAGATATCTGTACACTGACTGGTGTCTCTCAGTCCTTCTCCCTCAGGATGATATCTGAACACAGACCTGTATCTATCACTCCCTCTCACTCAGGGAGATATCTGTACACTGATTTTTGTCTCTCAGTCCCTGTCCCTCAGCGAGATATCTGTGCAATGACATGTGTCTCTCAGTCCCTCTCCCTCAGGGCGATATCTGCACACTGACTGGTGTCTCTCAGTCCCTCTCCCTCAGTGAGATATCTGTACACTGACTGGTGTCTCTCCATCCCCTCTCCCTCAGGGAGATATCTGTACACTGACTGGTATCTCTCCATCCCCTCTCCCTCAGGGAGATATCTGTACACTGACTGGTGTCTCTCAGTTCCTCTACCTCAGGGAGATATCTGTACACTGACTGGTGTCTCTCAGTCCCTCTCCCTGAGAGAGATATCTGTACACTGACTGGTTTCTCTCAGTCCCCTCTCCCTCAGGGAGATATCTTTACACCGACTGGTGTCTCTCAGCCTCTCTACCTCAGGGAGATATCTGTGCACTGACTGATGTCTCTCAGTTCGCCTCCGTCAGGGAGAAATCTGTAAATTGACTTGTGACTCTCAGTCCTATCTCTCAGCGAGATATTTGTACAGTGACTGGTGTCACTCAGTCCCCTCTCCCTCAGGAAGATATCTCGACACAGACCCGTATCGATCAGTCCATCTCCCTCAGGGAGATATCTGTCCACTGACTGGTGTCGCTCAGTCCCTCTCCCTCAGGAAGATATCTCGACACAGACCTGTATCGATCAGTCCATCTCCCTCAGGGAGATATCTGTACACTGTCTGGTGTCGATCAGTCCCTCTCCCTCAGGGAGGTATCTGTACACTGACTGGGATCTCTCAGTCCCCTCTCCCTTGGGGAGATATCTGTATACTGAATGGTGTCGCTCAGTCCCTCTCCCTCAGGGAGATATCTGTACACTGACTGGTGTCTCTCATCCTCTCTCCCTCAGGGAGATATCTGTCCACTGAATGGTGGCTCTCAGTTCGCCTCCGTCAGGGAGATATCTGTAAACTGACTTGTTGCTCTCGCAGTCCCTCTCCCTCAGGTCGATATCTGTACACTGACAGGTGTCGCTCAGTTCCCTCTCCCTCAGCAAGATATCTGTACACTGACTGGTGTCTCGCAGTCCCTGTCGCTCAGCGAGATAGCTGTACAATGACTGGTGTCTCTCAGTCCCCTCTCCATCAGGGAGATATCTGTACACTGACTGGTGTCTCTCAGTCCCTCTCTCTCAGGGAGGTATCTGTACACTGACTGATGTCTCTCAGTCACTCTCCCTCAGGGAGATATCTGCTCACTGACTGGTGGTGTCTCTCAGTCCTCTCTCTCACTAAGATATCTGTGCACTGACTGGTGACTCTCAGTCCCTCTCCCCCAGGGAGATATCTGTACACTGACTGATGTCTCTCAGTCCCCTCTACCTCAGGGAGATATCTGTACACTGACTGGTGTCTCTCAGTCCTTTGCCCTCAGCGAGATATCTGTACACTGACTGGTGTCTCTCAGTCCCTTGCCCTCAGCGAGATATCTGTACACTGACTGGTGTCACTCAGTCAATCTCCCTCAGGGAGATATGTGTTCACTGACTGATGTGTCACAGTTCGCCTCCATCAGGGAGATATCTGTGCACTGACTGGTGTCTCTCAGTCCTCTCTCTCACTGAGATATCTGTACACTGTCTGGTGTCTCGCAGTCCCCTCTCTCTCAGCGAGATATCTGTACACTGACTGGTGTCTCTCAGTCCCTCTCCCTCAGGAAGATATCTGGACACGGAACTGTATCTATCAGTCCCTCTCCCTCAGGGAGATATCTGTACACTGACTGGGGTCTCTCAGACACAGTCCCTCAGGGAGATATCTGTACACTGACGGGTGTCTATCATTCCCTCTCCCTCAGGGAGATATCTGTACACTGACTGGTGTCTGTCAGTCCCCTCTCCCTCAGGGAGATATCTGTCCACTGACTGGTGCCTCGCAGTCCCCTCTCCCTCAGGGAGATATCTGTACACTGAATGGTGTCTTTCAGTCCCTCTCGCTCAGGGAGATATCTATACAGTGAACGGTGTTTCTCAGTCCCTTTCTCTCAGCGAGATATCTGTACACTGACTGGTGTCTATCAGTACCTCTCCCACAGGAAGATATCTGTACACTGACTGGTGCCTCGCAGTCCCCTCTCCCTCAGGGAGATATCTGTAAACTGACTGGAGTCTCTCAGTCCCATCTCCTTCAGGGAGATATCTGTCCACTGACTTGTGTCGCTCAGTCCCACTCCCTCAGGAAGATATCTCTGCACAGACCTGTATCGATCAGTCCCTTTCCCTCAAGGAGATATCTGTACACTGACTGGTGTCTCTCATTCCCTCTCTCTCAGGGAGATATCTGTGCACTGAATGATGTCTCTCAGTCCCCTCTCCCTCGGTGAGATATCTGTATACTGAATGGTGCCTTTCAGTCACTATCGCTCAGGGACATATCTATACAGCGAACGGTGTTTCTCAGTCCCTCCCCCTCAGGAAGATAACTGTACACTAACTGTTGTCTCGTAGTCCCCTCTCCCTCAGGGAGATATCTGTACACTGACTGGTGTCTCGCAGTCCCCTCTCTATCAGGGAGCTATCTGTAAATTGATTGGCGTCTCAGTGCTCTCTCCCTCAGGGAGTTGTCGGTACACTGACTGGTGTCTCTCAGTCCCTCTCCCTCAGGGAGATATCTGTGCACTGACTGGTGTCTCTCAGTCCCCGATCCTTCAGCGAGATATCTGTACACTGACTGGTGTCTCTCAGTCCCTCTCCCTCAGGAAGATATCTGTACACAGAGCTGTATCTATCAGTCCTCTCTCCCTCCGGTAGTTATCTGTACATTGACTGGTGTCTCTCAGTACCTGTACCTCAGTGAGATATCAGTACACCGACTGGTGTCCCTCAATCCCTCCCGCCCAGGGAGATATCTGTACACAGACTGGTGTTTCTCAGTCTCGGTCCCTCAGCGAGATATCTCTACACAGACCTGTATCTATCAGTCCCTTTCCCTCAGGGAGATATCTGTACACTGACTGGTGTCTCTCATTCCCTCTCCCTCAGGGAGATATCTGTACACTGACTGGTGTCTCTCAGTCCCCTCTCCCAGGGGAGATATCTGTACACTGACTGATGTCTCTCAGTCCCAGTCCCTCAGGGAGATATCTGTACACTGACTGGTGTCTCTCAGTCCCTCTCCCTCAGTGAGATATCTGTACACTGACTGGTGTCTCTCCATCCCCTCTCCCTCAGGGAGATATCTGTACACTGACTGGTGTCTCTCCATCCTCTCTCCCTCAGGGAGATATCTGTACACTGACTGGTGTCTCTCAGTCCCTCTCCCTCAGGGAGATATCTGTACACTGACTGGTGTCTCTCCATCCCCTCTCCCTCAGGGAGATATCTGTACACTGACTGGTGTCTCTCAGTTCCTCTACCTCAGGGAGATATCTGTACACTGACTGGTGTCTCTCAGTCCCTCTCCCTGAGAGAGATATCTGTACACTGACTGGTGTCTCTCAGTCCCCTCTCCCTCAGGGAGATATCTGTACACCGACTGGTGTCTCTCAGCCTCTCTACCTCAGGGAGATATCTGTGCACTGACTGATGTCTCTCAGTTCGCCTCCGTCAGGGAGAAATCTGTAAATTGACTTGTGACTCTCAGTCCTATCTCTCAGCGAGATATTTGTACAGTGACTGGTGTCACTCAGTCCCCTCCCCCTCAGGAAGATATCTCGACACAGACCTGTATCGATCAGTCCATCTCCCTCAGGGAGATATCTGTCCACTGACTGGTGTCGCTCAGTCCCTCTCCCTCAGGAAGATATCTCGACACAGACCTGTATCGATCAGTCCATCTCCCTCAGGGAGATATCTGTCCACTGACTGGTGTCGCTCAGTCCCTCTCCCTCAGGAAGATATCTCGACACAGACCTGTATCAATCAGTCCATCTCCCTCAGGGAGATATCTGTACACTGTCTGGTGTCGATCAGTCCCTCTTCCTCAGGGAGATATCTGTACACTGACTGGTGTCTCTCATCCTCTCTCCCTCAGGGAGATATCTGTCCACTGAATGGTGGCTCTCAGTTCGCCTCCGTCAGGGAGATATCTGTAAACTGACTTGTTGTTCTCGCAGTCCCTCTCCCTCAGGGAGATATCTGTACACTGACAGGTGTCGCTCAGTTCCCTCTCCCTCAGGGAGATATCTGTACACTGACTGGTGTCACTCAGTCAATCTCCCTCAGGGAGATATGTGTTCACTGACTGATGTGTCACAGTTCGCCTCCATCAGGGAGATATCTGTACACTGACTGGTGTCTCTCAGTCCTCTCTCTCACTGAGATATCTGTACACTGTCTGGTGTCTCGCAGTACCCTCTCTCTCAGCGAAATATCTGTACACTGACTGGTGTCTCTCAGTCCCTCTCCCTCAGGAAGATATCTGGACACGGAACTGTATCTATCAGTCCCTCTCCCTCAGGGAGATATCTGTGCACTGACTGGTGTCTATCATTCCCTCTGCCTCAGGGAGATATCTGTACACTGACTGGTGTCTGTCAGTCCCGTCTCCCTCAGGGAGATATCTGTCCACTGACTGGTGCCTCGCAGTCCGCTCTCCCTCAGGGAGATATCTGTATACTGAATGGTGTCTTTCAGTCCCTCTCGCTCAGGGAGATATCTGTACAGTGAACGGTGTTTCTCAGTCCATTTCTCTCAGCGAGATATCTGTACACTGACTGGTGTCTCTCAGTCCCTCTCCCGCAGTGAGATATCTGTACACTGACTGATGTCTATCAGTACCTCTCCCACAGGAAGATATCTGTACACTGACTGGTGCCTCGCAGTCCCCTCTCCCTCAGGGAGATATCTGTACACTGACTGTTGTCTCTCAGTCCCTCTCCCTCAGGGAGATATCTGTATACTGAATGGTGTCTCTCAGTTCCTCTCCCTCAGGGAGATATCTGTACACTGACTGGTGTCTCTCAGTCCCTCTCTCTCAGGGAGATATCTCTACACACACCTGTATCTATCAGTCCCTTTCCCTCAGGGAGATATCTGTGCACTGAATGTTGTCTCTCAGTCCCTCTCTCTCAGTAAGATATCTGTCCACAGACCTGTACCTATCAGTCCCTCTCCCTCAGGTAGATATCTGTACACTGACTGGAGTCTCTCAGTCCCTCTCCTTCAGGGAGATATCTGTCCACTGACTGGTGTCACTCAGTCCCTCTCCCTCAGGAAGATATCTCTACACACACCTGTATCTATCAGTCCCTTTCCCTCAGGGAGATATCTGTACACTGACTGGTGTCTCTCATTCCCTCTCCCTCAGGGAGATATCTGTACACTGACTGGTGTCTCTCATTCCCTCTCCCTCAGGGAGATATCTGTACACTGACTGGTGTCTCTCAGTCCCTGTCCCTCAGCGAGATATCTGTGCACTGATTTGTGTATCTCAGTCCCTCTCCCTCAGGGAGATATCTATACACTGACTGTTGTCTCTCAGTCCCATCTCCTTCAGGGAGATATCTGTCCACTGACTTGTGTCGCTCAGTCCCACTCCCTCAGGAAGATATCTCTGCACAGACCTGTATCGATCAGTCCCTTTCCCTCAAGGAGATATCTGTACACTGACTGGTGTCTCTCATTCCCTCTCCCTCAGGGAGATATCTGTGCACTGAATGATGTCTCTCAGTCCCCTCTCCCTCGGTGAGATATCTGTATACTGAATGGTGCCTTTCAGTCCCTATCGCTCAGGGACATATCTATACAGCGAACGGTGTTTCTCAGTCCCTCCCCCTCAGGAAGATATCTGTACACTAACTGGTGTCTCGTAGTCCCCTCTCCATCAGGGAGATATCTGTACACTGACTGGTGTCTCGCAGTCCCCTCTCTATCAGGGAGCTATCTGTAAATTGATTGGCGTCTCTCAGTCCTTCGCCCTCAGCGAGATATCTGTACACTGACTGGTGTGTCTCAGTCACTCTCCCTCAGGGAGATATATGCACACTGACTGGTGTCTCTCAGTCCCCTCGCCCTCAGCGAGATATCTGTGCACTGACTGGTGTCTCTCATTCCCTCTCTCTCAGGGAGATATCTGTACATTGTCTGGTGTCTCTCAAACCCTCTACTCAGTGAGATATCTGTACACTGACTGGTGTCTCTCAGTCCTTCTCCCTCAGGATGACATCTGAACACAGACCTGTATCTATCACTCCCTCTCACTCAGGGAGATATCTGTGCACTGATTTTTGTCTCTCAGTCCCTGTCCCTCAGCGAGATATCTGTGCAATGACATGTGTCTCTCAGTCCCTCTCCCTCAGGGCGATATCTGCACACTGACTGGTGTCTCTCAGTCCCTCTACCTCAGTGAGATATCTGTACACTGACTGGTGTCTCTCCATCCCCTCTTCCTCAGGGAGATATCTGTACACTGACTGGTGTCTCTCCATCCCCTCTCCCTCAGGGAGATATCTGTACACTGACTGGTGTCTCTCAGTTCCTCTACCTCAGGGAGATATCTGTACACTGACTGGTGTCTCTCAGTCCCTCTCCCTGAGAGAGATATCTGTACACTGACTGGTTTCTCTCAGTCCCCTCTCCCTCAGGGAGATATCTGTACACCGACTGGTGTCTCTCAGCCTCTCTACCTCAGGGAGATATCTGTGCACTGACTGATGTCTCTCAGTTCGCCTCTGTCAGGGAGAAATCTGTAAATTGACTTGTGACTCTCAGTCCTATCTCTCAGCGAGATATTTGTACAGTGACTGGTGTCACTCAGTCCCCTCTCCCTCAGGAAGATATCTCGACACAGACCTGTATCGATCAGTCCATCTCCCTCAGGGAGATATCTGTCCACTGACTGGTGTCGCTTAGTCCCTCTCCCTCAGGAAGATATCTCGACACAGACCTGTATCGATCAGTCCACTCTCCCTTGGGGAGATATCTGTATACTGAATGGAGTCGCTCAGTCCCTCTCCCTCAGGGAGATATCTGTACATTGACTGGTGTCTCTCATCCTCTCTCCCTCAGGGAGATATCTGTCCACTGAATGGTGGCTCTCAGTTCGCCTCCGTCAGGGAGATATCTGTAAACTGACTTGTTGCTCTCGCAGTCCCTCTCCCTCAGGTAGATATCTGTACACTGACAGGTGTCGCTCAGTTCCCTCTCCCTCAGGGAGATATCTGTACACTGACTGGTGTCTCGCAGTCCCTGTCCCTCAGCGAGATAGCTGTACAATGACTGGTGTCTCTCAGTCCCCTCTCCATCAGGGAGATACCTATACACTGACTGGTGTCTCTCAGTCCCTCTCTCTCAGGGAGGTATCTGTACACTGACTGATGTCTCTCAGTCACTCTCCCTCAGGGAGATATCTGCTCACTGACTGGTGGTGTCTCTCAGTCCTCTCTCTCACTAAGATATCTGTGCACTGACTGGTGACGCTCAGTCCCTCTCCCCCAGGGAGATATCTGTACACTGACTGATATCTCTCAGTCCCCTCTACCTCAGGGAGATATCTGTACACTGACTGGTGTCTCTCAGTCCTTTGCCCTCAGCGAGATATCTGTACACTGACTGGTGTCTCTCAGTCCCTTGCCCTCAGCGAGATATCTGTACACTGACTGGTGTCACTCAGTCAATCTCCCTCAGGGAGATATGTGTTCAATGACTGATGTGTCACAGTTCGCCTCCATCAGGGAGATATCTGTGCACTGACTGGTGTCTCTCAGTCCTCTCTCTCACTGAGATATCTGTACACTGTCTGGTGTCTCGCAGTCCCCTCTCTCTCAGCGAGATATCTGTACACTGACTGGTGTCTCTCAGTCCCTCTCCCTCAGGAAGATATCTGGACACGGAACTGTATCTATCAGTCCCTCTGCCTCAGGGAGATATCTGTACACTGACTGGGGTCTCTCAGACACTGTCCCTCAGGGAGATATCTGTACACTGACTGGTGTCTATCATTCCCTCTGCCTCAGGGAGATATCTGTACACTGACTGGTGTCTGTCAGTCCCCTCTCCCTCAGGGAGATATCTGTCCACTGACTGGTGCCTCGCAGTCCCCTCTCCCTCAGGGAGATATCTGTATACTGAATGGTGTCTTTCAGTCCCTCTCGCTCAGGGAGATATCTGTACAGTGAACGGTGTTTCTCAGTCCCTTTCTCTCAGCGAGATATCTGTACACTGACTGGTGTCTCTCAGTCCCTCTCCCGCAGTGAGATATCTGTACACTGACTGATGTCTATCAGTACCTCTCCCACAGGAAGATATCTGTACACTGACTGGTGCCTCGCAGTCCCCTCTCCCTCAGGGAGATATCTGTAAACTGACTGTTGTCTCTCAGTCCCTCTCCCTCAGGGAGATATCTGTATACTGAATGGTGTCTCTCAGTTCCTCTCCCTCAGGGAGATATCTGTACACTGACTGGTGTCTCTCAGTCCCTCTCTCTCAGGGAGATATCTGTACACTGAATGTTGTCACTCAGTCCCTCTCTCTCAGGAAGATATCTGTCCACAGACCTGTATCTATCAGTCCCTCTCCCTCAGGTAGATATCTGTACACTGACTGGAGTCTCTCAGTCCCATCTCCTTCAGGGAGATATCTGTCCACTGACTTGTGTCGCTCAGTCCCACTCCCTCAGGAAGATATCTCTGCACAGACCTGTATCGATCAGTCCCTTTCCCTCAAGGAGATATCTGTACACTGACTGGTGTCTCTCATTCCCTCTCCCTCAGGGAGATATCTGTACACTGACTGGTGTCTCTCAGTCCCTGTCCCTCGGTGAGATATTTGTGTACTGAATGGTGCCTTTCAGTCCCTATCGCTCAGGGACATATCTATACAGCGAACGGTGTTTCTCAGTACCTCCCTCTCAGTAAGATATCTGTACACTAACTGGTGTCTCGTAGTCACCTCTCCCTCAGGGAGATATCTGTACACTGACTGGTGTCTCGCAGTCCCCTCTCTATCAGGGAGCTATCTGTAAATTGATTGGCGTCTCTCAGTGCTCTCTCCCTCAGGGAGTTGTCTGTACACTGACTGGTGTCTCTCAGTCCCTCTCCCTCAGGGAGATATCTGTGCACTGACTGGTGTCTCTCAGTCCCCGATCCTTCAGCGAGATATCTGTACACTGACTGGTGTCTCTCAGTCCCTCTCCCTCAGGAAGATATCTGTACACAGAGCTGTATCTATCAGTCCTCTCTCCCTCCGGTAGTTATCTGTACATTGACTGGTGTCTCTCAGTACCTGTCCCTCAGTGAGATATCAGTACACCGACTGGTGTCTCTCAATCCCTCCCGCCCAGGGAGATATCTGTACACTGACTGCTGTCTCTGAGTTCACTCTCCCTCAGGGAGATATCTGTACATTGACTGGTGTCCCTTAGTCACTCTCTCTCAGGGGGATATCTGCACACTGACTGGTGTTTCTCAGTCTCGGTCCCTCAGCGAGATATCTCGACACAGACCTGTATCTATCAGTCCCTTTCCCTCAGGGAGATATCTGTACACTGACTGGTGTCTCTCATTCCCTCTCCCGCAGTGAGATATCTGTACACTGACTGGTATCTCTCAGTCCCTCTCCCGCAGTGAGATATCTGTACACTGACTGATGTCTCTCAGTAACTCTCCCTCAGGGAGATATCTGTACACTGACTGGTGTCTCACAGTCCCCTCTCCCTCAGGGAGATATCTTTACACTGACTGGAGTCTCGCAGATCCCTCTCCCTCAGGGAGATATATGTACATTGACTGGTGTCTCTCATTCCCTCTCTCTCAGGGAGATATCTGTACACTGACTGCTGTCTCTCAGTCCGTCTCCCTCATGGAGATGTCTGTACACTGACTGTGTCTCTCAGTTCCTCTTCCTCAGGGAGATATCTCGACAGTGACTTATGTCTCTCAGTACCTGTCCCTCAGTGAGATATCTGTGCACTGATTTGTGTCTTCAGTCCCTCTCCCTCAGCAAGATGTCTGGACACGGAACTGTATCTATCAGTCCCTCTCCCTCAGGGAGATATCTGTATACTTACTGGTGCCTCGCAGTCCCCTCTCCCTCAGGGAGATATCTGTACACTGACTGGTGTCTCTCAGTCCCTCTCTCTCAGGGAGGTGTCTGTACACTGACTGGTGTCTCTCAGTCCCTCTCTCTCAGGGAGGTGTCTGCACACTGACTGGTGTCTCTCAGTCCCTCTCTCTCAGGGAGATATTTGTGCACTGACTGGTGTCTCTCAGTCCCCTCTCCCTTGGGGAGATATCTGTCCACTGACTGGTGTCTCTCACTCCCCTCTCCATCAAGGAGATATCTGTACAATGAATGTTGTCTCTCAGTCCCTCGCCCTCAGGAAGATATCTGTACACAGACCTGTAATTATCAGTCCCTCTCCCTCAGGTAGATATCAGTACACTGACTGGTGTCTTTCAGTCCTTCTCCTTCAGGGCTATTTCTGTACACTGACTGGTGTCTCTCAGTTCCTCTCCCTCAGGGAGATATCTGTACACTGACTGGTGTCTCTCAGTCCCTCTCCCTCAGGGAGATATCTGTACACTGACTGTTGTCTCTCAGTCCCATCTCCTTCAGGGAGATATCTGTCCACTGACTTGTGTCGCTCAGTCCCACTTCCTCAGGAAGATATCTCTGCACAGACCTGTATCGATCAGTCCCTTTCCCTCAAGGAGATATCTGTACACTGACTGGTGTCTCTCATTCCCTCTCCCTCAGGGAGACATCTGTGCACTGAATGATGTCTCTCAGTCCCCTCTCCCTCGGTGAGATATCTGTATACTGAATGGTGCCTTTCAGTCCCTATCGCTCAGGGACATATCTATACAGCGAACGGTGTTTCTCAGTCCCTCCCCCTCAGGGAGATATCTGAACACTGACTGGTGTCTCGCAGTCCCCTCTCTATCAGGGAGCTATCTGTAAATTGATTGGCGTCTCTCAGTCCTTCTCCCTCAGCGAGATATCTGTACACTGACTGGTGTGTCTCAGTCCCTCTCCCTCAGGGAGATATCTGTACACTGACTGGTGTCTCTCAGTCCCCTCGCCCTCAGCGAGATATCTGTGCACTGACTGGTGTCTCTCATTCCCTCTCTCTCAGGGAGATATCTGTACACTGACAGGTGTCGCTCAGTTCCCATTCCCTCAGGGAGGTAGCTGTACACTGACTGATGTCTCTCAGTCACTCTCCCTCAGGGAGATATCTGTACACTGACTGGTGTCACTCAGTCACTCTCCCTCACTGAGATATCTGTGCACTTACTGGTGACTCTCAGTCCCTCTCCCCAGAGAGATATCTGTACACTGACTGGTGTCTCTCAATCCCCTCTCCCTCAGGGAGATATCTGTGCACTGACTGGTGTCTCTCAGTTCCTCTCCCTCAGGGAGATATCTGTGCACTGACTGGTGTCTCTCAGTCCCTCTCCCTCAGGGAGATATCTGTACACTGACTGTTGTCTCTCAGTCCCATCTCCTTCAGGGAGATATCTGTCCACTGACTTGTGTCGCTCAGTCCCACTCCCTCAGCAAGATATCTCTGCACAG
The DNA here is from genome assembly GCF_044704955.1 of Pristiophorus japonicus. Lineage (NCBI taxonomy): Eukaryota > Metazoa > Chordata > Chondrichthyes > Pristiophoridae > Pristiophorus > Pristiophorus japonicus. Next base: position 156,041,363 of record NC_091984.1, on the reverse strand, counting down.
ACCTGTATCGATCAGTCCCTTTCCCTCAAGGAGATATCTGTACACTGACTGGTGTCTCTCATTCCCTCTCCCTCAGGGAGACATCTGTGCACTGAATGATGTCTCTCAGTTCCGTCTCCCTCAGTGAGATATCTGTATACTGAATGGTGCCTTTCAGTCCCTATCGCTCAGGGACATATCTATACAGCGAACGGTGTTTCTCAGTCCCTCCCCCTCAGGGAGATATCTGTACACTGACTGGTGTCTCGCAGTCCCCTCTCTATCAGGGAGCTATCTGTAAATTGATTGGCGTCTCTCAGTCCTTCTCCCTCAGCGAGATATCTGTACACTGACTGGTGTGTCTCAGTCCCTCTCCCTCAGGGAGATATCTGTACACTGACTGGTGTCTCTCAGTCCCCTCGCCCTCAGCGAGATATCTGTGCACTGACTGGTGTCTCTCATTCCCTCTCTCTCAGGGAGATATCTGTACACTGACAGGTGTCGCTCAGTTCCCATTCCCTCAGGGAGATATCTGTACACTGACTGGTGTCTCACAGACCCTGGCCCTCAGCGAGATATCTGCACAATGACTGGTGTCTCTCAGTCCCCTCTCTATCACGGAGATATCTGTACACTGACTGGTGTCTCTCAGTCCCTCTCTCTCAGGGAGGTAGCTGTACACTGACTGATGCCTCTCAGTCACTCTCCCTCAGGGAGATATCTGTACACTGACTGGTGTCACTCAGTCACTCTCCCTCACTGAGATATCTGTGCACTGACTGGTGACTCTCAGTCCCTCTCCCCCAGGGAGATATCTTTGCACTGACTGGAGTCTCGCAGATCCCTCTCCCTCAGGGAGATATATGTACATTGATTGGAGTCTCTCAGTCCTTCTCCCTCAGCGAGATATCTGTACACTGACTGGTGTCTCTCAGTCCCCTCTCTATCACGGAGATATCTGTACACTGACTGGTGTCTCTCAGTCCCTCTCTCTCAGGGAGGTAGCTGTACACTGACTGATGTCTCTCATTCCCTCTCTCTCAGGGAGATATCTGTACACTGACTGCTGTCTCTCAGTCCGTCTCCCTCATGGAGATGTCTGTACACTGACTGTGTCTCTCAGTTCCTCTTCCTCAGGGAGATATCTCGACAGTGACTTATGTCTCTCAGTACCTGTCCCTCAGTGAGATATCTGTGCACTGATTTGTGTCTTCAGTCCCTCTCCCTCAGCAAGATGTCTGGACACGGAACTGTATCTATCAGTCCCTCTCCCTCAGGGAGATATCTGTATACTTACTGGTGCCTCGCAGTTCCCTCTCCCTCAGGGAGATATCTGTACACTGACTGGTGTCTCTCAGTCCCTCTCTCTCAGGGAGGTGTCTGCACACTGACTGGTGTCTCTCAGTCCCCTCTCTCTCAGGGACATATCTGTACACTGACGGCTGTTTCTCAGTCCCCTCACCCTCAGGGAGATATCTGTACACTGACTGGTGTCTCTCAGTCCCCTCTCCCTTGGGGAGATATCTGTCCACTGACTGGTGTCTCTCACTCCCCTCTCCATCAAGGAGATATCTGTACAATGAATGTTGTCTCTCAGTCCCTCGCCCTCAGGAAGATATCTGTACACAGACCTGTAATTATCAGTCCCTCTCCCTCAGGTAGATATCAGTACACTGACTGGTGTCTTTCAGTCCTTCTCCTTCAGGGCTATTTCTGTACACTGACTGGTGTCTCTCAGTTCCTCTCCCTCAGGGAGATATCTGTACACTGACTGGTGTCTCTCAGTCCCTCTCCCTCAGGGAGATATCTGTACACTGACTGTTGTCTCTCAGTCCCATCTCCTTCAGGGAGATATCTGTCCACTGACTTGTGTCGCTCAGTCCCACTCCCTCAGGAAGATATCTCTGCACAGACCTGTATCGATCAGTCCCTTTCCCTCAAGGAGATATCTGTACACTGACTGGTGTCTCTCATTCCCTCTCCCTCAGGGAGACATCTGTGCACTGAATGATGTCTCTCAGTCCCCTCTCCCTCGGTGAGATATCTGTATACTGAATGGTGCCTTTCAGTCCCTATCGCTCAGGGACATATCTATACAGCGAATGGTGTTTCTCAGTCCCTCCCCCTCAGGGAGATATCTGTACACTGACTGGTGTCTCGCAGTCCCCTCTCTATCAGGGAGCTATCTGTAAATTGATTGGCGTCTCTCAGTCCTTCTCCCTCAGCGAGATATCTGTACACTGACTGGTGTGTCTCAGTCCCTCTCCCTCAGGGAGATATCTGTACACTGACGGGTGTCTCTCAGTCCCCTCGCCCTCAGCGAGATATCTGTGCACTGACTGGTGTCTCTCATTCCCTCTCTCTCAGGGAGATATCTGTACACTGACAGGTGTCGCTCAGTTCCCATTCCCTCAGGGAGATATCTGTACACTGACTGGTGTCTCGCAGACCCTGGCCCTCAGCGAGATATCTGCACAATGACTGGTGTCTCTCAGTCCCCTCTCTATCACGGAGATATCTGTACACTGACTGGTGTCTCTCAGTCCCTCTCTCTCAGGGAGGTAGCTGTACACTGACTGATGTCTCTCAGTCACTCTCCCTCAGGGAGATATCTGTACACTGACTGGTGTCACTCAGTCCCTCTCCCTCAGGGAGATATCTGTACACTGACTGGTGTCTCTCAGTCCCCTCGCCCACAGCGAGATATCTGTGCACTGACTGGTGTCTCTCATTCCCTCTCTCTCAGGGAGATATCTGTACACTGACTGCTGTCTCTCAGTCCGTCTCCCTCATGGAGATATCTGTACACTGATTGTGTCTCTCAGTCCCTCTCCTGCAGGGAGATATCAGTACACTGACTGGTGTCTCTCAGTTCCTCTTCCTCAGGGAGATATCTCGACAGTGACTTATGTCTCTCAGTACCTGTCCCTCAGTGAGATATCTGTGCACTGATTTGTGTCTTCAGTCCCTCTCCCTCAGCAAGATGTCTGGACACAGAACTGTATCTATCAGTCCCTCTCCCTCAGGGAGATATTTGTACACTTACTGGTGCCTCGCAGTCCCCTCTCCCTCAGGGAGATATCTGTATACTGAATGGTGTCTTTCAGTCCCTCTCGCTCAGGGAGATATCTGTACAGTGAACGGTGTTTCTCAGTCCCTTTCTCTCAGCGAGATATCTATACACTGACTGGTATCTCTCAGTCCCTCTCCCGCAGTGAGATATCTGTACACTGACTGATGTCTATCAGTACCTCTCCCACAGGAAGATATCTGTACACTGACTGGTGCCTCGCAGTCCCCTCTCCCTCAGGGAGATATCTGTAAACTGACTGTTGTCTCTCAGTCCCTCTCCCTCAGGGAGATATCTGTATACTGAATGGTGTCTCTCAGTTCCTCTCCCTCAGGTAGATATCTGTACACTGACTGCTGTCTCTCAGTCCCTCTCTCTCAGGGAGATATCTGTACACTGAATGTTGTCTCTCAGTCCCTCTCTCTCAGGAAGATATCTGTCCACAGACCTGTACCTATCAGTTCCTCTCCCTCAGGTGGATATCTGTACACTGACTGGAGTCTCTCAGTCCCTCTCCTTCAGGGAGATATCTGTCCACTGACTGGTGTCACTAAGTCCCTCTCCCTCAGCGAGATATCTGTGCACTGATTTGTGTATCTCAGTCCCTCTCCCTCAGGGAGATATCTGTACACTGACTGTTGTCTCTCAGTCCCATCTCCTTCAGGGAGATATCTGTCCACTGACTTGTGTCGCTCAGTCCCACTCCCTCAGGAAGATATCTCTGCACAGACCTGTATCGATCAGTCCCTTTCCCTCAAGGAGATATCTGTACACTGACTGGTGTCTCTCATTCCCTCTCCCTCAGGGAGATATCTGTGCACTGAATGATGTCTCTCAGTCCCCTTTCCCTCGGTGAGATAGCTGTATACTGAATGGTGCCTTTCAGTCCCTATCGCTCAGGGACATATCTATACAGCGAACGTTGTTTCTCAGTCCCTCCCCCTCAGGAAGATATCTGTACACTAACTGGTGTCTCGTAGTCCCCTCTCCCTCAGGGAGATATCTGTACACTGACTGGTGTCTCGCAGTCCCCTCTCTATCAGGGAGCTATCTGTAAATTGATTGGCGTCTCTCAGTCCTTCTCCCTCAGCGAGATATCTGTACACTGACTGGTGTGTCTCAGTCCCTCTCCCTCAGGGAGATATCTGTACACTGACTGGTGTCTCTCAGTCCCCTCGCCCTCAGCGAGATATCTTTGCACTGACTGATGTCTCTCATTCCCTCTCTCTCAGGGAGATATCTGTACACTGACAGGTGTCGCTCAGTTCCCTCTCCCTCAGGGAGATATCTGTACACTGACTGGTGTCTCGCAGACCCTGGCCCTCAGCGAGATATCTGTACAATGACTGGTGTCTCTCAGTCCCCTCTCTATCAAGGAGATATCTGTACACTGACTGGTGTCTCTCAGTCCCTCTCTCTCAGGGAGGTATCTGTACACTGACTGATGTCTCTCAGTCACTCTCCCTCAGGGAGATATCTGTACACTGACTGGTGTCACTCAGTCACTCTCCCTCACTGAGATATCTGTGCACTGACTGGTGACTCTCAGTCCCTCTCCCCCAGGGTGATATCTGTACACTGACTGATGTCTCTCAGTCCCAGTCCCTCAGGGAGATATCTGTACACTGACTGGTGTCTCTCAAACCCTCTACTCAGTGAGATATCTGTACACTGACTGGTGTCTCTCAGTCCTTCTCCCTCAGGATGATATCTGAACACAGACCTGTATCTATCACTCCCTCTCACTCAGGGAGATATCTGTACACTGATTTTTGTCTCTCAGTCCCTCTCCCTCAGGGCGATATCTGCACACTGACTGGTGTCTCTCAGTCCCTCTCCCTCAGTGAGATATCTGTACACTGACTGGTGTCTCTCCATCCCCTCTCCCTCAGGGAGATATCTGTACACTGACTGGTGTCTCTCCATCCCCTCTCCCTCAGGGAGATATCTGTACACTGACTGGTGTCTCTCAGTCCCTCTCCCTCAGGGAGATATCTGTACACTGACTGGTGTCTCTCCATCCCCTCTCCCTCAGGGAGATATCTGTACACTGACTGGTGTCTCTCAGTTCCTCTACCTCAGGGAGATATCTCTACACTGACTGGTGTCTCTCAGTCCCTCTCCCTGAGAGAGATATCTGTACACTGACTGGTGTCTCTCAGTCCCCTCTCCCTCTGGGAGATATCTGTACACTGACTGGTGTCTCTCAGTCACTCTCCCTCTGGGAGATATCTGTACACCGACTGGTGTCTCTCAGCCTCTACCTCAGGGAGATATCTGTGCACTGACTGATGTCTCTCAGTTCGCCTCCGTCAGGGAGAAATCTGTAAATTGACTTGTGACTCACAGTCCTATCTCTCAGCGAGATATTTGTACAGTGACTGGTGTCACTCAGTCCCCTCTCCCTCAGGAAGATATCTCGACACAGACCTGTATCAATCAGTCCATCTCCCTCAGGGAGATATCTGTACACTGACTGGTGTCGCTCAGTCCCTCTCCCTCAGGAAGATATCTCGACACAGACCTGTATCAATCAGTCCATCTCCCTCAGGGAGATATCTGTACACTGACTGGTGTCGCTCAGTCCCTCTCCCTCAGGAAGATATCTCGACACAGACCTGTATCGATCAGTCCATCTCCCTCAGGGAGATATCTGTACACTGACTGGTGTCGCTCAGTCCCTCTCCCTCAGGAAGATATCTCGACACAGACCTGTATCGATCAGTCCATCTCCCTCAGGGAGATATCTGTACACTGTCTGGTGTCGATCAGTCCCTCTTCCTCAGGGAGATATCTGTACACTGACTGGGATCTCTCAGTCCCCTCTCCCTTGGGGAGATATCTGTATACTGAATGGTGTCGCTCAGTCCCTCTCCCTCAGGGAGATATCTGTAAACTGACTTGTTGCTCTCGCAGTCCCTCTCCCTCAGGGAGATATCTGTACACTGACAGGTGTCGCTCAGTTCCCTCTCCCTCAGGGAGATATCTGTACACTGACTGGTGTCTCGCAGTCCCAGTCCCTCAGCGAGATAGCTGTACAATGACTGGTGTCTCTCAGTCCCCTCTCCATCAGGGAGATATCTGTACACTGACTGGTGTCTCTCAGTCCCTCTCTCTCAGGGAGGTATCTGTACACTGACTGATGTCTCTCAGTCACTCTCCCTCAGGGAGATATCTGTACACTGACTGGTGTCACTCAGTCAATCTCCCTCAGGGAGATATCTGTTCACTGACTGGTGTCTCTCAGTCCTCTCTCTCACTAAGATATCTGTGCACTGACTGGTTACTCTCAGTCCCTCTCCCCCAGGGAGATATCTGTACACTGACTGATGTCTCTCAGTCCCCTCTACCTCAGGGAGATATCTGTACACTGACTGGTGTCACTCAGTCAATCTCCCTCAGGGAGATATGTGTTCACTGACTGATGTGTCACAGTTCGCCTCCATCAGGGAGATATCTGTACACTGACTGGTGTCTCTCAGTCCTCTCTCCCACTGAGATATCTGTACACTGTCTGGTGTCTCGCAGTCCCCTCTCTCTCAGCGAGATATCTGTACACCGACTGATGTCTATCAGTCCCTCTCCCACAGGAAGATATCTGTACACTGACTGGTGCCTCGCAGTCCCTCTCTCTCAGGGAGATATCTGTACACTGAATGTTGTCTCTCAGTCCCTCTCTCTCAGGAAGATATCTGTCCACAGACCTATACCTATCAGTCCCTCTCCCTCAGGTAGATATCTGTACACTGACTAGAGTCTCTCAGTCCCTCTCCTTCAGGGAGATATCTGTCCACTGACTGGTGTCACTCAGTCCCTCTCCTTCAGGGAGATATCTGTCCACTGACTGGTGTCACTCAGTCCCTCTCCCTCAGGAAGATATCTCTACACACACCTGTATCGATCAGTCCCTTTCCCTCAAGGAGATATCTGTACACTGACTGGTGTCTCTCATTCCCTCTCCCTCAGGGAGATATCTGTGCACTGAATGATGTCTCTCAGTCCCCTCTCCCTCGGTGAGATATCTGTATACTGAATGGTGCCTTTCAGTCCCTATCGCTCAGGGACATATCTATACAGCGAACGGTGTTTCTCAGTCCCTCCCCCTCAGGAAGATATCTGTACACTAACTGGTGTCTCGTAGTCCCCTCTCCCTCAGGGAGATATCTGTACACTGACTGGTGTCTCGCAGTCCCCTCTCTATCAGGGAGCTATCTGTAAATTGATTGGCGTCTCTCAGTGCTCTCTCCCTCAGGGAGTTGTCTGTACACTGACTGGTGTCTCTCAGTCCCTCTCCCTCAGGGAGATATCTGTGCACTGACTGGTGTCTCTCAGTCCCCGATCCTTCAGCGAGATATCTGTACACTGACTGGTGTCTCTCAGTCCCTCTCCCTCAGGAAGATATCTGTACACAGAGCTGTATCTATCAGTCCTCTCTCCCTCCGGTAGTTATCTGTACATTGACTGGTGTCTCTCAGTACCTGTCCCTCAGTGAGATATCAGTACACCGACTGGTGTCCCTCAATCCCTCCCGCCCAGGGAGATATCTGTACACTGACTGCTGTCTCTGAGTTCACTCTCCCTCAGGGAGATATCTGTACATTGACTGGTGTCCCTTAGTCACTCTCTCTCAGGGGGATATCTGCACACTGACTGGTGTTTCTCAGTCTCGGTCTCTCAGCGAGATATCTCGACACAGACCTGTATCTATCAGTCCCTTTCCCTCAGGGAGATATCTGTACACTGACTGGTGTCTCTCATTCCCTCTCCCTCAGGGAGATATCTGTACACTGACTGGTGTCTCTCAGTCCCCTCTCCCACGGGGAGATATCTGTATACTGAATGGTGTCTTTCAGTCCCTCTCGCTCAGGGAGATATCTGTACAACGAACGGTGTTTCTCAGTCCCTCACTCTCAGCGAGATATCTGTACACTGACTGATGTCTCTCAGTAACTCTCCCTCAGGGAGATATCTGTACACTAACTGGTGTCTCGTAGTTCCCTCTCCCTCAGGGAGATATCTGTACACTGACTGGTGTCTCGCAGTCCCCTCTCTATCAGGGAGCTCTCTGTAAATTGATTGGCGTCTCTCATTCCTTCTCCCTCAGCGAGATATCTGTACACTGACTGGTGTGTCTCAGTCCCTCTCCCTCAGGGAGATATCTGTACACTGACAGGTGTCGTTCAGTTCCCTCTCCCTCAGGGAGATATCTGTACACTGACTGGTGTCTCGCAGACCCTGGCCCTCAGTGAGATATCTGTACAATGACTGGTGTCTCTCAGTCCCCTCTCTATCAAGGAGATATCTGTACACTGACTGGTGTCTCTCAGTCCCTCTCTCTCAGGGAGGTATCTGTACACTGACTGATGTCTCTCAGTCACTCTCCCCCAGTGTGATATCTGTACACTGACTGATGTCTCTCAGTCCCAGTCCCTCAGGGAGATATCTGTACACTGACTGGTGTCTCTCAAACCCTCTACTCATTGAGATATCTGTACACTGACTGGTGTCTCTCAGTCCTTCTCCCTCAGGATGATATCTGAACACAGAGCTGTATCTATCACACCCTCTCACTCAGGGAGATATCTGTACACTGATTTTTGTCTCTCAGTCCCTGTCCCTCAGCGAGATATCTGTGCAATGACATGTGTCTCTCAGTCCCTCTCCCTCAGGGCGATATCTGCACACTGACTGGTGTCTCTCAGTCCCTCTCCCTCAGTGAGATATCTGTACACTGACTGGTGTCTCTCCATCCCCTCTCCCTCAGGGAGATATCTGTACACTGACTGGTGTCTCTCCATCCCCTCTCCCTCAGGGAGATATCTGTACACTGACTGGTGTCTCTCAGTCCCTCTCCCTCAGGGAGATATCTGTACACTGACTGGTGTCTCTCCATCCCCTCTCCCTCAGGGAGATATCTGTACACTGACTGGTGTCTCTCAGTTCCTCTACCTCAGGGAGATATCTCTACACTGACTGGTGTCTCTCAGTCCCTCTCCCTGAGAGAGATATCTGTACACTGACTGGTGTCTCTCAGTCCCCTCTCCCTCAGGGAGATATCTGTACACCGACTGGTGTCTCTCAGCCTCTCTACCTCAGGGAGATATCTGTGCACTGACTGATGTCTCTCAGTTCGCCTCCGTCAGGGAGAAATCTGTAAATTGACTTGTGACTCTCAGTCCTATCTCTCAGCGAGATATTTGTACAGTGACTGGTGTCACTCAGTCCGCTCTCCCTCAGGAAGATATCTCGACACAGACCTGTATCGATCAGTCCATCTCCCTCAGGGAGATATCTGTCCACTGACTGGTGTCGCTCAGTCCCTCTCCCTCAGGAAGATATCTCGACACAGACCTGTATCGATCAGTCCATCTCCCTCAGGGAGATATCTGTACACTGACTGGTGTCGCTCAGTCCCTCTCCCTCAGGAAGATATCTCGACACAGACCTGTATCGATCAGTCCATCTCCCTCAGGGAGATATCTGTACACTGTCTGGTGTCGATCAGTCCCTCTTCCTCAGGGAGATATCTGTACACTGACTGGGATCTCTCAGTCCCCTCTCCCTTGGGGAGATATCTGTATACTGAATGGTGTCGCTCAGTCCCTCTCCCTCAGAGAGATATCTGTACACTGACTGGTGTCTCTCATCCTCTCTCCCTCAGGGAGATATCTGTCCACTGAATGGTGGCTCTCAGTTCGCCTCCGTCAGGGAGATATCTGTAAACTGACTTGTTGCTCTCGCAGTCCCTCTCCCTCAGGGAGATATCTATACACTGACAGGTGTCGCTCAGTTCCCTCTCCCTCAGGGAGATATCTGTACACTGACTGGTGTCTCGCAGTCCCTGTCCCTCAGCGAGATAGCTTTACAATGACTGGTGTCTCTCAGTCCCCTCTCCATCAGGGAGATATCTGTACACTGACTGGTGTCTCTCAGTCCCTCTCTCTCAGGGAGGTATCTGTACACTGACTGATGTCTCTCAGTCACTCTCCCTCAGGGAGATATCTGTACACTGACAGGTGTCACTCAGTCAATCTCCCTCAGGGAGATATCTGTTCACTGACTGGTGTCTCTCAGTCCTCTCTCTCACTAAGATATCTGTGCACTGACTGGTGACTCTCAGTCCCTCTCCCCCAGGGAGATATCTGTACACTGACTGATGTCTCTCAGTCCCCTCTACCTCAGGGAGATATCTGTACACTGACTGGTGTCTCTCAGTCCCTTGCCCTCAGCGAGATATCTGTACACTGACTGGTGTCACTCAGTCAATCTCCCTCAGGGAGATATGTGTTCGCTGACTGATGTGTCACAGTTCGCCTCCATCACGGAGATATCTGTACACTGACTGGTGTCTCTCAGTCCTCTCTCTCACTGAGATATCTGTACACTGTCTGGTGTCTTGCAGTCCCCTCTCTCTCAGCGAGATATCTGTACACCGACTGGTGTCTCTCAGTCCCTCTCCCTCAGGAAGATATCTGGACACGGAACTGTATCTATCAGTCCCTCTCCCTCAGGGAGATATCTGTACACTGACTGGTGTCTATCATTCCCTCTGCCTCTGGGAGATATCTGTACACTGACTGGTGTCTGTCAGTCCCCTCTCCCTCAGGGAGATATCTGTCCACTGACTGGTGCCTCGCAGTCCCCTCTCCCTCAGGGAGATATCTGTATACTGAATGGTGTCTTTCAGTCCCTCTCGCTCAGTGAGATATCTGTACAGTGAACGGTGGTTCTCAGTCCCTTTCTCTCAGCGAGATATCTGTACACTGACTGGTGTCTCTCAGTCCCTCTCCCGCAGTGAGATATCTGTACACTGACTGATGTCTATCAGTACCTCTCCCACAGGAAGATATCTGTCCACTGACTGGTGCCTCGCAGTCCCCTCTCCCTCAGGGAGATATCTGTAAACTGACTGTACACTGACTGGTGTCTCTCAGTCCCTCTCTCTCAGGGAGATATCTGTACACTGAATGTTGTCTCTCAGTCCCTCTCTCTCAGGAAGATATCTGTCCACAGACCTGTATCTATCAGTCCCTCTCCCTCAGGTAGATAGCTGTACACTGACTGGAGTCTCTCAGTCCCACTCCCTCAGGGAGATATCTCTGCACAGACCTGTATCGATCAGTCCCTATCGCTCAGGGACATATCTGTACAGCGAACGGTGTTTCTCAGTACCTCCCTCTCAGGAAGATATCTGTACACTAACTGGTGTCTCGTAGTTCCCTCTCCCTCAGGGAGATATCTGTACACTGACTGGTGTCTCGCAGTCCCCTCTCTATCAGGGAGCTATCTGTAAATTGATTGGCGTCTCTCAGTGCTCTCTCCCTCAGGGAGTTGTCTGTACACTGACTGGTGTCTCTCAGTCCCTCTCCCTCAGGGAGATATCTGTGCACTGACTGGTGTCTCTCAGTCCCCGATCCTTCAGCGAGATATCTGTACACTGACTGGTATCTCTCAGTCCCTCTCCCTCAGGAAGATATCTGTACACAGAGCTGTATCTATCAGTCCTCTCTCCCTCCGGTAGTTATCTGTACATTGACTGGTGTCTCTCAGTACCTGTCCCTCAGTGAGATATCAGTACACCGACTGGTGTCTCTCAATCCCTCCCGCCCAGGGAGATATCTGTACACTGACTGCTGTCTCTGAGTTCACTCTCCCTCAGGGAGATATCTGTACATTGACTGATGTCCCTTAGTCACTCTCTCTCAGGGGGATATCTGCACACTGACTGGTGTTTCTCAGTCCCTCTCTCTCAGGAAGATATCTGTCCACAGACCTGTATCTATCAGTCCCTCTCCCTCAGGTAGATATCTGTACACTGACTGGAGTCTCTCAGTCCCACTCCCTCAGGGAGATATCTCTGCACAGACCTGTATCGATCAGTCCCTATCGCTCAGGGACATATCTGTACAGCGAACGGTGTTTCTCAGTACCTCCCTCTCAGGAAGATATCTGTACACTAACTGGTGTCTCGTAGTCCCCTCTCCCTCAGGGAGATATCTGTACACTGACTGGTGTCTCGCAGTCCCCTCTCGATCAGGGAGCTATCTGTAAATTGATTGGCGTCTCTCAGTGCTCTCTCCCTCAGGGAGTTGTCTGTACACTGACTGGTGTCTCTCAGTCCCTCTCCCTCAGGGAGATATCTGTGCACTGACTGGTGTCTCCCAGTCCCCGATCCTTCAGCGAGATATCTGTACACTGACTGGTATCTCTCAGTCCCTCTCCCTCAGGAAGATATCTGTACACAGAGCTGTATCTATCAGTCCTCTCTCCCTCCGGTAGTTATCTGTACATTGACTGGTGTCTCTCAGTACCTGTCCCTCAGTGAGATATCAGTACACCGACTGGTGTCTCTCAATCCCTCCCGCCCAGGGAGATATCTGTACACTGACTGCTGTCTCTGAGTTCACTCTCCCTCAGGGAGATATCTGTACATTGACTGATGTCCCTTAGTCACTCTCTCTCAGGGGGATATCTGCACACTGACTGGTGTTTCTCAGTCTCGGTCCCTCAGCGAGATATCTCTACACAGACCTGTATCTATCAGTCCCTTTCCCTCAGGGAGATATCTGTACACTGACTGGTGTCTCTCATTCCCTCTCCCTCAGGGAGATATCTATACACTGACTGGTGTTTCTCAGTCCCCTCTCCCTCGGGGAGATATCTGTATACTGAATGGTGTCTTTCAGTCCCTCTCGCTCAGGGAGATATCTGTACAACGAACGGTGTTTCTCAGTCCCTCACTCTCAGTGAGATATCTGCACACTGACTGGTATCTCTCAGTCCCTCTCCCGCAGTGAGATATATGTACACTGACTGATGTCTCTCAGTAACTCTCCCTCAGATATCTGTACACTGACTGGTGTCTCACAGTCCCCTCTCCCTCAGGGAGATATCTTTACACTGACTGGAGTCTCGAAGATCCCTCTCCCTCAGGGAGATATATGTACATTGATTGGAGTCTCTCAGTCCTCTCTCCCTCAGGGAGTTGACTGTACACTGACTGGTGTCTTTCAGTCCTTCTCCCTCAGCGAGATATCTGTACACTGACTGGTGTGTCTCATTCCCTCTACCTCAGGGAGATATCTGTACACTGACTGGTGTCTCTCAGTCCCACGCCCTCAGCGAGATATCTGTGCACTGACTGGTGTCTCTCATTCCCTCTCTCTCAGGGAGATATCTGTACACTGACTGCTGTCTCTCAGTCCGTCTCCCTCATGGAGATATCTGTACACTGACTGTGTCTCTCAGTCCCTCTCCTGCAGGGAGATATCAGTACACTGACTGGTGTCTCTCAGTTCCTCTTCCTCAGGGAGATATCTCGACAGTGACTTATGTCTCTCAGTACCTGTCCCTCAGTGAGATATCTGTGCACTGATTTGTGTCTTCAGTCCCTCTCCCTCAGCAAGATGTCTGGACACGGAACTGTATCTATCAGTCCCTCTCCCTCAGGGAGATATCTGTATACTTACTGGTGCCTCGCAGTCCCCTCTCCCTCAGGGAGATATCTGTACACTGACTGGTGTCTCTCAGTCCCTCTCTCTCAGGGAGGTGTCTGCACACTGACTGGTGTCTCTCAGTCCCCTCTCTCTCAGGGACATATCTGTACACTGACGGCTGTTTCTCAGTCCCCTCACCCTCAGGGAGATATCTGTACACTGACTGGTGTCTCTCAGTCCCCTCTCCCTTGGGGAGATATCTGTCCACTGACTGGTGTCTCTCACTCCCCTCTCCATCAAGGAGATATCTGTACAATGAATGTTGTCTCTCAGTCCCTCGCCCTCAGGAAGATATCTGTACACAGACCTGTATCTATCAGTCCCTCTCCCTCAGGTAGATATCAGTACACTGACTGGTGTCTTTCAGTCCCTCTCCTTCAGGGCTATTTCTGTACACTGACTGGTGTCTCTCAGTTCCTCTCCCTCAGGGAGATATCTGTACACTGACTGGTGTCTCTCAGTCCCTCTCCCTCAGGGAGATATCTGTACAGTGACGAGTATCTCTCAGTCCCTCTCCCTCAGGGAGATATCTGTCCACTGACTGGTATCTCTCAGTCCCCTCTCCCTGAGCGATATATCTGTTCACTGAGTGGTGTGTCTCAGTCCCTCTCCCTAAGGGAGGTATCTCTACAGTGACTGGTGTCTCTCAGTCCCCTCTCCCTTGGGGAGATATCTTTACAGTGACTGGTGTCTCTCAGTCCTTCTTGCTCAAGGAGATAGTTGTACAGTGAATGGTGTGTCTCAGTCCCTCTCTCTCAGCGAGATATCTGTACACTGACTGGTGTCTCTCAGTCAATATCCTTCAGGGAGATATCTGTACACTGACCGGTGTCTCTCAGGCCAATCTCCCTCAGGGAGATATCTGTACACTGACTGGTGTCTCTCAGTCAATCTCCCTCAGGGAGATATCTGTACAGTGACAGGTGTATCTCAGGCACCTTTCCTTCAAGGAGATATCTGGACACTGACTCGTGCCTCTCAGTCCTGTCTCACACCGAGATAGCTGTACGCTGACTGGTGTCTTGGAGTCCCCTCTCCCTCAGAGAGATATCTGTACACTGACTGGTGTCTCGCAGACCCCTCTCCCTCAGCGTGATATCTGTACACTGACTGGTGTCTCTCAGTCCCCTCTCCATCAAGGAGATATCTGTACAATGTCTGTTGTCCCTCAGTCCCTCGCACTCAGAAAGATATCTGGACACAGACTTGTATCTATCAGTCCCTCTCCCTCAGGTAGATATCAGTACACTGACTGGTTTCTTTCAGTCCCTCTCCTTCAGGGCTATTGCTGTAAACTGACTGGTGTCTCTCAGTTCCTCTCCCTCAGGGAGATATCTGTACAGTGAAGAGTATCTCTCAGTCCCTCTCCCTGAACGATATAGCTGTAAACTGACTGGTGTCTCTCAGTCCCTCTCCCTCAGTGAGAAATCTGTACACTGACTGGTGTCTCTCAGTACCTGTCCCTCGGCGAGATATCTGTACACTGACTGGTATCTCTCAGTCCCCTCTCCCTGAGGGAGATATCTGTACACTGACTGGTGTCTCTCAGTTCCTCTACCTCAGGGAGATATCAGTACACTGACAGGTGTCTCTCAGACCCTCTCCCTGAGGGAGATATCTGTACACTGACTGGTGTCTCTCAGTCCCTATCCCTCAGTGAGATATCTGTACACTGACTGGTGTCTCTAAATCACTCTCCCTGAGAGAGATATCTGCACACTGACTGATGTCCCTCAGTCCCTCTCCCTCAGGGAGATATCTGTACACTGACTGGTGTCTCTCAGTCCCCTTTCCACAAGGGAGATATCTGTCCACTGACTGGTGTCTCTCAGTCCCTCTCCCGCAGTGAGATATCTGTACACTGACTGATGTCTATCAGTACCTCTCCCACAGGAAGATATCTGTACACTGACTGGTGCCTCGCAGTCCCCTCTCCCTCAGGGAGATATCTGTAAACTGACTGTTGTCTCTCAGTCCCTCTCCCTCAGGGAGATATCTGTACACTGAATGGTGTCTCTCAGTTCCTCTCCCTCAGGGAGATATCTGTACACTGAATGTTGTCTCTCAGTCCCTCTCTCTCAGGAAGATATCTGTCCACAGACCTGTATCTATCAGTCCCTCTCCCTCAGGTAAATATCTGTACACTGACTGGAGTCTCTCAGTCCCTCTCCTTCAGGGAGATATCTGTCCACTGACTGGTGTCACTCAGTCCCTCTCCCTCAGGAAGATATCTCTACACACACCTGTATCGATCAGTCCCTTTCCCTCAAGGAGATATCTGTACACTGACTGGTGTCTCTCATTCCCTCTCCCTCATGGAGATATCTGTGCACTGAATGATGTCTCTCAGTCCCCTCTCCCTCGGTGAGATATCTGTATACTGAATGGTGCCTTTCAGTCCCTCTCCCTCAGCAAGATGTCTGGACACGGAACTGTATCTATCAGTCCCTCTCCCTCAGGGAGATATCTCTATACTTACTGGTGCCTCGCAGTCCCCTCTCCCTCAGGGAGATATCTGTACACTGACTGGTGTTACTCAGTCTCTCTCTCTCAGGGAGGTGTCTGCACACTGACTGGTGTCTCTCAGTCCCCTCTCTCTCAGGGACATATCTGTACACTGACGGCTGTTTCTCAGTCCCCTCACCCTCAGGGAGATATCTGTACACTGACTGGTGTCTCTCATTCCCCTCTCCCTTGGGGAGATATCTGTCCACTGACTGGTGTCTCTCACTCCCCTCTCCATCAAGGAGATATCTGTACAATGAATGTTGTCTCTCAGTCCCTCGCCCTCAGGAAGATATCTGTACACAGACCTGTATCTATCAGTCCCTCTCCCTCAGGTAGATATCAGTACACTGACTGGTGTCTTTCAGTCCCTCTCCTTCAGGGCTATTTCTGTACACTGACTGATGTCTCTCAGTTCCTCTCCCTCAGGGAGATATCTGTACACTGACTGGTGTCTCTCAGTCCCTCTCCCTGAGGGAGATATCTGTACAGTGACGAGTATCTCTCAGTCCCTCTCCCTCAGGGAGATATCTGTCCACTGACTGGTATCTCTCAGTCCCCTCTCCCTGAGCGATATATCTGTTCACTGAGTGGTGTGTCTCAGTCCCTCTCCCTAAGGGAGGTATCTCTACAGTGACTTGTGTCTCTCAGTACCTGTCCCTCAGTGAGATATCTGTGCACTGATTTGTGTCTTCAGTCCCTCTCCCTCAGGGAGATATCTGTACACTTACTGGTGCCTCGCAGTCCCCTCTCCCTCAGGGAGATATCTGTACACTGACTGGTGTCTCTGTCCCTCTCTCACAGGGAGGTGTCTGCACACTGACTGGTGTCTCTCAGTCCCCTCTCCTTCAGGGAGATATCTGTACACTGACAGCTGTTTCTCAGTCCTGTCGCCCGCAAGGAGATATCGGTACACTGACTTCTGTCTCTCAGTCCCCTCACCCTCAGGGAGATATCTGTACACTGACTGGTGTCTCTCAGTCAATCTCCCTCAGGGAGATATCTGTACAGTGACAGGTGTATCTCAGGCACCTTTCCCTCAAGGAGATATCTGGACACTGACTCGTGTCTCTCAGTCCTGTCTCACACCGAGATAGCTGTACGCTGACTGGTGTCTTGGAGTCCCCTCTCCCTCAGAGAGATATCTGTACACTGACTGGTGTCTCGCAGACCCCTCTCCCTCAGCGTGATATCTGTACACTGACTGGTGTCTCTCAGTCCCCTCTCCATCAAGGAGATATCTGTACAATGTCTGTTGTCCCTCAGTCCCTCGCACTCAGAAAGATATCTGGACACAGACTTGTATCTATCAGTCCCTCTCCCTCAGGTAGATATCAGTACACTGACTGGTTTCTTTCAGTCCCTCTCCTTCAGGGCTATTGCTGTAAACTGACTGGTGTCTCTCAGTTCCTCTCCCTCAGGGAGATATCTGTACAGTGAAGAGTATCTCTCAGTCCCTCTCCCTGAACGATATAGCTGTAAACTGACTGGTGTCTCTCAGTCCCTCTCCCTCAGTGAGAAATCTGTACACTGACTGGTGTCTCTCAGTACCTGTCCCTCGGCGAGATATCTGTACACTGACTGGTATCTCTCAGTCCCCTCTCCCTGAGGGAGATATCTGTACACTGACTGGTGTCTCTCAGTTCCTCTACCTCAGGGAGATATCAGTACACTGACAGGTGTCTCTCAGACCCTCTCCCTGAGGGAGATATCTGTACACTGACTGGTGTCTCTCAGTCCCTATCCCTCAGTGAGATATCTGTACACTGACTGGTGTCTCTAAATCACTCTCCCTGAGAGAGATATCTGCACACTGACTGATGTCCCTCAGTCCCTCTCCCTCAGGGAGATATCTGTACACTGACTGGTGTCTCTCAGTCCCCTTTCCACAAGGGAGATATCTGTCCACTGACTGGTGTCTCTCAGTCCCTCTCCCGCAGTGAGATATCTGTACACTGACTGATGTCTATCAGTACCTCTCCCACAGGAAGATATCTGTACACTGACTGGTGCCTCGCAGTCCCCTCTCCCTCAGGGAGATATCTGTAAACTGACTGTTGTCTCTCAGTCCCTCTCCCTCAGGGAGATATCTGTACACTGAATGGTGTCTCTCAGTTCCTCTCCCTCAGGGAGATATCTGTACACTGAATGTTGTCTCTCAGTCCCTCTCTCTCAGGAAGATATCTGTCCACAGACCTGTATCTATCAGTCCCTCTCCCTCAGGTAAATATCTGTACACTGACTGGAGTCTCTCAGTCCCTCTCCTTCAGGGAGATATCTGTCCACTGACTGGTGTCACTCAGTCCCTCTCCCTCAGGAAGATATCTCTACACACACCTGTATCGATCAGTCCCTTTCCCTCAAGGAGATATCTGTACACTGACTGGTGTCTCTCATTCCCTCTCCCTCATGGAGATATCTGTGCACTGAATGATGTCTCTCAGTCCCCTCTCCCTCGGTGAGATATCTGTATACTGAATGGTGCCTTTCAGTCCCTCTCCCTCAGCAAGATGTCTGGACACGGAACTGTATCTATCAGTCCCTCTCCCTCAGGGAGATATCTCTATACTTACTGGTGCCTCGCAGTCCCCTCTCCCTCAGGGAGATATCTGTACACTGACTGGTGTTACTCAGTCTCTCTCTCTCAGGGAGGTGTCTGCACACTGACTGGTGTCTCTCAGTCCCCTCTCTCTCAGGGACATATCTGTACACTGACGGCTGTTTCTCAGTCCCCTCACCCTCAGGGAGATATCTGTACACTGACTGGTGTCTCTCATTCCCCTCTCCCTTGGGGAGATATCTGTCCACTGACTGGTGTCTCTCACTCCCCTCTCCATCAAGGAGATATCTGTACAATGAATGTTGTCTCTCAGTCCCTCGCCCTCAGGAAGATATCTGTACACAGACCTGTATCTATCAGTCCCTCTCCCTCAGGTAGATATCAGTACACTGACTGGTGTCTTTCAGTCCCTCTCCTTCAGGGCTATTTCTGTACACTGACTGATGTCTCTCAGTTCCTCTCCCTCAGGGAGATATCTGTACACTGACTGGTGTCTCTCAGTCCCTCTCCCTGAGGGAGATATCTGTACAGTGACGAGTATCTCTCAGTCCCTCTCCCTCAGGGAGATATCTGTCCACTGACTGGTATCTCTCAGTCCCCTCTCCCTGAGCGATATATCTGTTCACTGAGTGGTGTGTCTCAGTCCCTCTCCCTAAGGGAGGTATCTCTACAGTGACTTGTGTCTCTCAGTACCTGTCCCTCAGTGAGATATCTGTGCACTGATTTGTGTCTTCAGTCCCTCTCCCTCAGGGAGATATCTGTACACTTACTGGTGCCTCGCAGTCCCCTCTCCCTCAGGGAGATATCTGTACACTGACTGGTGTCTCTGTCCCTCTCTCACAGGGAGGTGTCTGCACACTGACTGGTGTCTCTCAGTCCCCTCTCCTTCAGGGAGATATCTGTACACTGACAGCTGTTTCTCAGTCCTGTCGCCCGCAAGGAGATATCGGTACACTGACTTCTGTCTCTCAGTCCCCTCACCCTCAGGGAGATATCTGTACACTGACTGGTGTCTCTCAGTCCCCTCTCCCTTGGGGAGATATCTGTACAGTGACTGGTGTCTCTCAGTCCTTCTTGCTCAAGGAGATAGTTGTACAGTGAATGGTGTCTCTCAGTCCCTCTCTCTCAGCGAGATATCTGTACACTGACTGGTGTCTCTCAGTCAATATCCTTCAGGGAGATATCTGTACACTGACCGGTGTCTCTCAGGCCAATCTCCCTCAGGGAGATATCTGTACACTGACTGGTGTCTCTCAGTCAATCTCCCTCAGGGAGATATCTGTACAGTGACAGGTGTATCTCAGGCACCTTTCCCTCAAGGAGATATCTGGACACTGACTCGTGTCTCTCAGTCCTGTCTCACACCGAGATAGCTGTACGCTGACTGGTGTCTTGGAGTCCCCTCTCCCTCAGAGAGATATCTGTACACTGACTGGTGTCTCGCAGACCCCTCTCCCTCAGCGTGATATCTGTACACTGACTGGTGTCTCTCAGTCCCCTCTCCATCAAGGAGATATCTGTACAATGTCTGTTGTCCCTCAGTCCCTCGCACTCAGGAAGATATCTGGACACAGACTTGTATCTATCAGTCCCTCTCCCTCAGGTAGATATCAGTAAACTGACTGGTTTCTTTCAGTCCCTCTCCTTCAGGGCGATTTCTGTAAACTGACTGGTGTCTCTCAGTTCCTCTCCCTCAGGGAGATATCTGTACAGTGACGAGTATCTCTCAGTCCCTCTCCCTGAGCGATATATCTGTACACTGACTGGGGTCTCTCAGTTCCTCTCCCTCAGGGAGATATCTGTACAGTGACGAGTATCTCTCAGTCCCTCTCCCTCAGTGAGATATCTGTACACTGACTGGTATCTCTCAGTCCCCTCTCCCTGAGGGAGATATCTGTACACTGACTGGTGTCTCTCAGTTCCTCTACCTCAGGGAGATATCAGTACACTGACAGGTGTCTCTCAGACCCTCTCCCTGAGGGAGATATCTGTACACTGACTGGTGTCTCTCAGTCCCCTTTCCACAAGGGAGATATCTGTCCACTGACTGGTGTCTCTCAGTCCCTCTCCCGCAGTGAGATATCTGTACACTGACTGATGTCCCTCAGTACCTCTCCCACAGGAAGATATCTGTACACTGACTGGTGCCTCGCAGTCCCCTCTCCCTCAGGGAGATATCTGTAAACTGACTGTTGTCTCTCAGTCCCTCTCTCTCAGGGAGATATCTGTACACTGAATGTTGTCTCTCAGTCCCTCTCTCTCAGGAAGATATCTGTACACTGACTGGTGTCTCTCAGTCCCCTTTCCACAAGGGAGATATCTGTCCACTGACTGGTGTCTCTCAGTCCCTCTCCCGCAGTGAGATATCTGTACACTGACTGATGTCTATCAGTACCTCTCCCACAGGAAGATATCTGTACACTGACTGGTGCCTCGCAGTCCCCTCTCCCTCAGGGAGATATCTGTAAATTGACTGTTGTCTCTCAGTCCCTCTCCCTCAGGGAGATATCTGTATACTGAATGGTGTCTCTCAGTTCCTCTCCCTCAGGGAGATATCTGTACACTGACTGGTGTCTCTCAGTCCCTCTCTCTCAGGGAGATATCTGTACACTGAATGTTGTCTCTCAGTCCCTCTCTCTCAGGAAGATATCTGTCCACAGACCTGTATTTATCAGTCCCTCTCCCTCAGGTAGATATCAGTACACTGACTGGAGTCTCTCAGTCCCTCTCCTTCAGGGAGATATCTGTCCACTGACTGGTATCTCTCAGTCCCCTCTCCCTGAGGGAGATATCTGTACACTGACTGGTGTCTCTCAGTTCCTCTACCTCAGGGAGATATCTGTACAGTGACGAGTATCTCTCAGTCCCTCTCCCTCAGGGAGATATCTGTCCACTGACTGGTATCTCTCTGTCCCCTCTCCCTGAGCGATATATCTGTTCACTGAGTGGTGTGTCTCAGTCCCTCTCCCTAACGGAGGTATCTCTACAGTGACTGGTGTCTCTCAGTCCCCTCTCCCTTGGGGAGATATCTTTACAGTGACTGGTGTCTCTCAGTCCTTCTTGCTCAAGGAGATAGTTGTACAGTGAATGGTGTGTCTCAGTCCCTCTCTCTCAGCGAGATATCTGTACACTGACTGGTGTCTCTCAGTCAATATCCTTCAGGGAGATATCTGTACACTGACCGGTGTCTCTCAGGCCAATCTCCCTCAGGGAGATATCTGTACACTGACTGGTGTCTCTCAGTCAATCTCCCTCAGGGAGATATCTGTACAGTGACAGGTGTATCTCAGGCACCTTTCCTTCAAGGAGATATCTGGACACTGACTCGTGCCTCTCAGTCCTGTCTCACACCGAGATAGCTGTACGCTGACTGGTGTCTTGGAGTCCCCTCTCCCTCAGAGAGATATCTGTACACTGACTGGTGTCTCGCAGACCCCTCTCCCTCAGCGTGATATCTGTACACTGACTGGTGTCTCTCAGTCCCCTCTCCATCAAGGAGATATCTGTACAATGTCTGTTGTCCCTCAGTCCCTCGCACTCAGAAAGATATCTGGACACAGACTTGTATCTATCAGTCCCTCTCCCTCAGGTAGATATCAGTACACTGACTGGTTTCTTTCAGTCCCTCTCCTTCAGGGCTATTGCTGTAAACTGACTGGTGTCTCTCAGTTCCTCTCCCTCAGGGAGATATCTGTACAGTGAAGAGTATCTCTCAGTCCCTCTCCCTGAACGATATAGCTGTAAACTGACTGGTGTCTCTCAGTCCATCTCCCTCAGTGAGAAATCTGTACACTGACTGGTGTCTCTCAGTACCTGTCCCTCGGCGAGATATCTGTACACTGACTGGTATCTCTCAGTCCCCTCTCCCTGAGGGAGATATCTGTACACTGACTGGTGTCTCTCAGTTCCTCTACCTCAGGGAGATATCAGTACACTGACAGGTGTCTCTCAGACCCTCTCCCTGAGGGAGATATCTGTACACTGACTGGTGTCTCTCAGTCCCTATCCCTCAGTGAGATATCTGTACACTGACTGGTGTCTCTAAATCACTCTCCCTGAGAGAGATATCTGCACACTGACTGATGTCCCTCAGTCCCTCTCCCTCAGGGAGATATCTGTACACTGACTGGTGTCTCTCAGTCCCCTTTCCACAAGGGAGATATCTGTCCACTGACTGGTGTCTCTCAGTCCCTCTCCCGCAGTGAGATATCTGTACACTGACTGATGTCTATCAGTACCTCTCCCACAGGAAGATATCTGTACACTGACTGGTGCCTCGCAGTCCCCTCTCCCTCAGGGAGATATCTGTAAACTGACTGTTGTCTCTCAGTCCCTCTCCCTCAGGGAGATATCTGTATACTGAATGGTGTCTCTCAGTTCCTCTCCCTCAGGTAGATATCTGTACACTGACTGCTGTCTCTCAGTTCCTCTCCCTCAGGGAGATATCTGTACACTGAATGTTGTCTCTCAGTCCCTCTCTCTCAGGAAGATATCTGTCCACAGACCTGTATCTATCAGTCCCTCTCCCTCAGGTAAATATCTGTACACTGACTGGAGTCTCTCAGTCCCTCTCCTTCAGGGAGATATCTGTCCACTGACTGGTGTCACTCAGTCCCTCTCCCTCAGGAAGATATCTCTACACACACCTGTATCGATCAGTCCCTTTCCCTCAAGGAGATATCTGTACACTGACTGGTGTCTCTCATTCCCTCTCCCTCATGGAGATATCTGTGCACTGAATGATGTCTCTCAGTCCCCTCTCCCTCGGTGAGATATCTGTATACTGAATGGTGCCTTTCAGTCCCTCTCCCTCAGCAAGATGTCTGGACACGGAAATGTATCTATCAGTCCCTCTCCCTCAGGGAGATATCTCTATACTTACTGGTGCCTCGCAGTCCCCTCTCCCTCAGGGAGATATCTGTACACTGACTGGTGTTACTCAGTCTCTCTCTCTCAGGGAGGTGTCTGCACACTGACTGGTGTCTCTCAGTCCCCTCTCTCTCAGGGACATATCTGTACACTGACGGCTGTTTCTCAGTCCCCTCACCCTCAGGGAGATATCTGTACACTGACTGGTGTCTCTCATTCCCCTCTCCCTTGGGGAGATATCTGTCCACTGACTGGTGTCTCTCACTCCCCTCTCCATCAAGGAGATATCTGTACAATGAATGTTGTCTCTCAGTCCCTCGCCCTCAGGAAGATATCTGTACACAGACCTGTATCTATCAGTCCCTCTCCCTCAGGTAGATATCAGTACACTGACTGGTGTCTTTCAGTCCCTCTCCTTCAGGGCTATTTCTGTACACTGACTGGTGTCTCTCAGTTCCTCTCCCTCAGGGAGATATCTGTACACTGACTGGTGTCTCTCAGTCCCTCTCCCTGAGAGAGATATCTGTACAGTGACGAGTATCTCTCAGTCCCTCTCCCTCAGGGAGATATCTGTCCACTGACTGGTATCTCTCAGTCCCCTCTCCCTGAGCGATATATCTGTTCACTGAGTGGTGTGTCTCAGTCCCTCTCCCTAAGGGAGGTATCTCTACAGTGACTTGTGTCTCTCAGTACCTGTCCCTCAGTGAGATATCTGTGCACTGATTTGTGTCTTCAGTCCCTCTCCCTCAGGGAGATATCTGTACACTTACTGGTGCCTCGCAGTCCCCTCTCCCTCAGGGAGATATCTGTACACTGACTGGTGTCTCAGTCCCTCTCTCACAGGGAGGTGTCTGCACACTGACTGGTGTCTCTCAGTCCCCTCTCCTTCAGGGAGATATCTGTACATTGACAGCTGTTTCTCAGTCCTGTCGCCCGCAAGGAGATATCGGTACACTGACTTCTGTCTCTCAGTCCCCTCACCCTCAGGGAGATATCTGTACACTGACTGGTGTCTCTCAGTCCCCTCTCCCTTGGGGAGATATCTGTACAGTGACTGGTGTCTCTCAGTCCTTCTTGCTCAAGGAGATAGTTGTACACTGACCGGTGTCTCTCAGGCCAATCTCCCACAGGGAGATATCTGTACACTGACTGGTGTCTCTCAGTCAATCTCCCTCAGGGAGATATCTGTACAGTGACAGGTGTATCTCAGGCACCTTTCCCTCAAGGAGATATCTGGACACTGACTCGTGTCTCTCAGTCCTGTCTCACACCGAGATAGCTGTACGCTGACTGGTGTCTTGGAGTCCCCTCTCCCTCAGAGAGATATCTGTACACTGACTGGTGTCTCGCAGACCCCTCTCCCTCAGCGTGATATCTGTACACTGACTGGTGTCTCTCAGTCCCCTCTCCATCAAGGAGATATCTGTACAATGTCTGTTGTCCCTCAGTCACTCGCACTCAGGAAGATATCTGGACACAGACTTGTATCTATCAGTCCCTCTCCCTCAGGTAGATATCAGTAAACTGACTGGTTTCTTTCAGTCCCTCTCCTTCAGGGCGATTTCTGTAAACTGACTGGTGTCTCTCAGTTCCTCTCCCTCAGGGAGATATCTGTACAGTGACGAGTATCTCTCAGTCCCTCTCCCTGAGCGATATATCTGTACACTGACTGGGGTCTCTCAGTTCCTCTCCCTCAGGGAGATATCTGTACAGTGACGAGTATCTCTCAGTCCCTCTCCCTCAGTGAGATATCTGTACACTGACTGGTATCTCTCAGTCCCCTCTCCCTGAGGGAGATATCTGTACACTGACTGGTGTCTCTCAGTTCCTCTACCTCAGGGAGATATCAGTACACTGACAGGTGTCTCTCAGACCCTCTCCCTGAGGGAGATATCTGTACACTGACTGGTGTCTCTCAGTCCCCTTTCCACAAGGGAGATATCTGTCCACTGATTGGTGCCTCGCAGTCCCCTCTCCCTCAGGGAGATATCTGTAAACTGACTGTTGTCTCTCAGTCCCTCTCTCTCAGGGAGATATCTGTACACTGAATGTTGTCTCTCAGTCCCTCTCTCTCAGGAAGATATCTGTACACTGACTGGTGTCTCTCAGTCCCCTTTCCACAAGGGAGATATCTGTCCACTGACTGGTGTCTCTCAGTCCCTCTCCCGCAGTGAGATATCTGTACACTGACTGATGTCTATCAGTACCTCTCCCACAGGAAGATATCTGTACACTGACTGGTGCCTCGCAGTCCCCTCTCCCTCAGGGAGATATCTGTAAATTGACTGTTGTCTCTCAGTCCCTCTCCCTCAGGGAGATATCTGTATACTGAATGGTGTCTCTCAGTTCCTCTCCCTCAGGGAGATATCTGTACACTGACTGGTGTCTCTCAGTCCCTCTCTCTCAGGGAGATATCTGTACACTGAATGTTGTCTCTCAGTCCCTCTCTCTCAGGAAGATATCTGTCCACAGACCTGTATTTATCAGTCCCTCTCCCTCAGGTAGATATCAGTACACTGACTGGAGTCTCTCAGTCCCTCTCCTTCAGGAAGATATCTGTCCACTGACTGGTATCTCTCAGTCCCCTCTCCCTGAGGGAGATATCTGTACACTGACTGGTGTCTCTCAGTTCCTCTACCTCAGGGAGATATCAGTACACTGACAGGTGTCTCTCAGACCCTCTCCCTGAGGGAGATATCTGTACACTGACTGGTGTCTCTCAGTCCCCTTTCCACAAGGGAGATATCTGTCCACTGACTGGTGTCTCTCAGTCCCTCTCCCGCAGTGAGATATCTGTACACTGACTGATGTCCCTCAGTACCTCTCCCACAGGAAGATATCTGCACACTGACTGGTGCCTCGCAGTCCCCTCTCCCTCAGGGAGATATCTGTAAACTGACTGTTGTCTCTCAGTCCCTCTCCCTCAGGGAGATATCTGTACACTGAATGGTGTCTTTCAATTCCTCTCCCTCAGGGAGCTATCTGTACACTGACTGGTGTCTCTAAGTCCCTCTCTCTCAGGGAGATATCTGTACACTGAATGTTGTCTCTCAGTCCCTCTCTCTCAGGAAGATATCTGTCCACAGACCTGTATCTATCAGTCCCTCCCCCTCAGGTAGATATCTGTACACTGACTGGAGTCTCTCAGTCCCTCTCCTTCAGGGAGATATCTGTCCACTGACTGGTGTCACTCAGTCCCTCTCCCTCAGGAAGATATCTCTACACACACCTGTATCGATCAGTCCCTTTCCCTCAAGGAGATATCTGTACACTGACTGGTGTCTCTCATTCCCTCTCCCGCAGGGAGATATCTGTGCACTGAATGATGTCTCTCAGTCCCCTCTCCCTCGGTGAGATATCTGTATACTGAATGGTGCCTTTCAGTCCCTATCGCTCAGGGACATATCTATACAGCGAACGGTGTTTCTCAGTCCCTCCCCCTCAGGAAGATATCTGTACACTAACTGGTGTCTCGTAGTCCCCTCTCCCTCAGGGAGCTATCTGTAAATTGATTGGCGTCTCTCAGTGCTCTCTCCCTCAGGGAGTTGTCTGTACACTGACTGGTGTCTCTCAGTCCCTCTCCCTCAGGGAGATATCTGTGCACTGACTGGTGTCTCTCAGTCCCAGATCCTTCAGCGAGATATCTGTACACTGACTGCTGTCTCTGAGTTCACTCTCCCTCAGGGAGATATCTGTACATTGACTGGTGTCCCTTAGTCACTCTCTCTCAGGGGGATATCTGCACACTGACTGGTGTTTCTCAGTCTCGGTCCCTCAGCGAGATATCTCTACACAGACCTGTATCTATCAGTCCCTTTCCCTCAGGGAGATATCTGTACACTGACTGGTGTCTCTCATTCCCTCTCCCTCAGGGAGATATCTGTACACTGACTGGTGTCTCTCAGTCCCCTCTCCCTCGGGGAGATATCTGTATACTGAATGGTGTCTTTCAGTCCCTCTCGCTCAGGGAGATATCTGTACAACGAACGGTGTTTCTCAGTCCCTCACTCTCAGCGAGATATCTGTACACTGACTGATGTCTCTCAGTAACTCTCCCTCAGGGAGATATCTGTACACTGACTGGTGTCTCACAGTCCCCTCCTCCTCAGGGAGATATCTTTACACTGACTGGAGTCTCGCAGATCCCTCTCCCTCAGGGAGATATATGTACATTGATTGGAGTCTCTCAGTCCTCTCTCCCTCAGGGAGATATCTGTACATTGACTGGTGTCCCTCAGTCACTCTCTCTCAGGGGGATATCTGCACACTGACTGGTGTTTCTCAGTCACGGTCCCTCAGCGAGATATCTCTACACAGACCTGTATCTATCAGTCCCTTTCCCTCAGGGAGATATCTGTACACTGACTGGTGTCTCTCATTCCCTCTCCCTCAGGGAGATATCTGTACACTGACTGGTGTCTCTCAGTCCCCTCTCCCTCGGGGAGATATCTGTATACTGAATGGTGTCTTTCAGTCCCTCTCGCTCAGGGAGATATCTGTACAACGAACGGTGTTTCTCAGTCCCCTCTCCCTCGGGGAGATATCTGTATACTGAATGGTGTCTTTCAGTCCCTCTCGCTCAGGGAGATATCTGTACAACGAACGGTGTTTCTCAGTCCCCTCGCCCTCAGCGAGATATCTGTGCACTGACTGGTGTCTCTCATTCCCTCTCTCTCAGGGAGATATCTGTACACTGACTGCTGTCTCTCAGTCCGTCTCCCTCATGGAGATATCTGTACACTGACTGTGTCTCTCAGTCCCTCTCCTGCAGGGAGATATCAGTACACTGACTGGTGTCTCTCAGTTCCTCTTCCTTAGGGAGATATCTCGACAGTGACTTATGTCTCTCAGTACCTGTCCCTCAGTGAGATATCTGTGCACTGATTTGTGTCTTCAGTCCCTCTCCCTCAGCAAGATGTCTGGACACGGAACTGTATCTATCAGTCCCTCTCCCTCAGGGAGATATCTCTATACTTACTGTTGCCTCGCAGTCCACTCTCCCTCAGGGAGATATCTGTACACTGACTGGTGTCACTCAGTCTCTCTCTCTCAGGGAGGTGTCTGCACACTGACTGGTGTCTCTCAGTCCCCTCTCTCTCAGGGACAGATCTGTACACTGACGGCTGTTTCTCAGTCCCCTCACCCTCAGGGAGATATCTGTATACTGACTGGTGTCTCTCATTCCCCTCTCCCTTGGGGAGATATCTGTCCACTGACTGGTGTCTCTCACTCCCCTCTCCATCAAGGAGATATCTGTACAATGAATGTTGTCTCTCAGTCCCTCGCCCTCAGGAAGATATCTGTACACAGACCTGTATCTATCAGTCCCTCTCCCTCAGGTAGATATCAGTACACTGACTGGTGTCTTTCAGTCCCTCTCCTTCAGGGCTATTTCTGTACACTGACTGGTGTCTCTCAGTTCCTCTCCCTCAGGAAGATATCTGTACACTGACTGGTGTCTCTCAGTCCCTCTCCCTCAGGGAGATATCTGTACAGTGACGAGTATCTCTCAGTCCCTCTCCCTCAGGGAGATATCTGTCCACTGACTGGTATCTCTCAGTCCCCTCTCCCTGAGCGATATATCTGTTCACTGAGTGGTGTGTCTCAGTCCCTCTCCCTAAGGGAGGTATCTCTACAGTGACTTGTGTCTCTCAGTACCTGTCCCTCAGTGAGATATCTGTGCACTGATTTGTGTCTTCAGTCCCTCTCCCTCAGGGAGATATCTGTACACTTACTGGTGCCTCGCAGTCCCCTCTCCCTCAGGGAGATATCTGTACACTGACTGGTGTCTCTGTCCCTCTCTCACAGGGAGGTGTCTGCACACTGACTGGTGTCTCTCAGTCCCCTCTCCTTCAGGGAGATATCTGTACACTGACAGCTGTTTCTCAGTCCCGTCGCCCGCAAGGAGATATCGGTACACTGACTGGTGTCTCTCATTCCCTCTCCCTCAGGGAGATATCTGTACACTGACTGGTGTCTCTCAGTCCCCTCTCCCTCAGGGAGATATCTGTATACTGAATGGTGTCTTTCAGTCCCTCTCGCTCAGGGAGATATCTGTACAACGAACGGTGTTTCTCAGTCCCTCACTCTCAGCGAGATATCTGTACACTGACTGATGTTTCTCAGTAACTCTCCCTCAGGGAGATATCTGTACACTGACTGGTGTCTCACAGTCCCCTCCTCCTCAGGGAGATATCTTTACACTGACTGGAGTCTCGCAGATCCCTCTCCCTCAGTGAGATATATGTACATTGATTGGAGTCTCTACAGTCCTCTCTCCCTCAGGCAGATATCTGTACATTGACTGGTGTCCCTCAGTCACTCTCTCTCAGGGGGATATCTGCACACTGACTGGTGTTTCTCAGTCACGGTCCCTCAGCGAGATATCTCTACACAGACCTGTATCTATCAGTCCCTTTCCCTCAGGGAGATATCTGTACACTGACTGGTGTCTCTCATTCCCTCTCCCTCAGGGAGATATCTGTACACTGACTGGTGTCTCTCAGTCCCCTCTCCCTCGGGGAGATATCTGTATACTGAATGGTGTCTTTCAGTCCCTCTCGCTCAGGGAGATATCTGTACAACGAACGGTGTTTCTCAGTCCCCTCTCCCTCGGGGAGATATCTGTATACTGAATGGTGTCTTTCAGTCCCTCTCGCTCAGGGAGATATCTGTACAACGAACGGTGTTTCTCAGTCCCCTCGCCCTCAGCGAGATATCTGTGCACTGACTGGTGTCTCTCATTCCCTCTCTCTCAGGGAGATATCTGTACACTGACTGCTGTCTCTCAGTCCGTCTCCCTCATGGAGATATCTGTACACTGACTGTGTCTCTCAGTCCCTCTCCTGCAGGGAGATATCAGTACACTGACTGGTGTCTCTCAGTTCCTCTTCCTCAGGGAGATATCTCGACAGTGACTTATGTCTCTCAGTACCTGTCCCTCAGTGAGATATCTGTGCACTGATTTGTGTCTTCAGTCCCTCTCCCTCAGCAAGATGTCTGGACACGGAACTGTATCTATCAGTCCCTCTCCCTCAGGGAGATATCTCTGTACTTACTGTTGCCTCGCAGTCCCCTCTCCCTCAGGGAGATATCTGTACACTGACTGGTGTCACTCAGTCTCTCTCTCTCAGGGAGGTGTCTGCACACTGACTGGTGTCTCTCAGTCCCCTCTCTCTCAGGGACAGATCTGTACACTGACGGCTGTTTCTCAGTCCCCTCACCCTCAGGGAGATATCTGTATACTGACTGGTGTCTCTCATTCCCCTCTCCCTTGGGGAGATATCTGTCCACTGACTGGTGTCTCTCACTCCCCTCTCCATCAAGGAGATATCTGTACAATGAATGTTGTCTCTCAGTCCCTCGCCCTCAGGAAGATATCTGTACACAGACCTGTATCTATCAGTCCCTCTCCCTCAGGTAGATATCAGTACACTGACTGGTGTCTTTCAGTCCCTCTCCTTCAGGGCTATTTCTGTACACTGACTGGTGTCTCTCAGTTCCTCTCCCTCAGGAAGATATCTGTACACTGACTGGTGTCTCTCAGTCCCTCTCCCTCAGGGAGATATCTGTACAGTGACGAGTATCTCTCAGTCCCTCTCCCTCAGGGAGATATCTGTCCACTGACTGGTATCTCTCAGTCCCCTCTCCCTGAGCGATATATCTGTTCACTGAATGGTGTGTCTCAGTCCCTCTCCCTAAGGGAGGTATCTCTACAGTGACTTGTGTCTCTCAGTACCTGTCCCTCAGTGAGATATCTGTGCACTGATTTGTGTCTTCAGTCCCTCTCCCTCAGGGAGATATCTGTACACTTACTGGTGCCTCGCAGTCCCCTCTCCCTCAGGGAGATATCTGTACACTGACTGGTGTCTCTGTCCCTCTCTCACAGGGAGGTGTCTGCACACTGACTGGTGTCTCTCAGTCCCCTCTCCTTCAGGGAGATATCTGTACACTGACAGCTGTTTCTCAGTCCCGTCGCCCGCAAGGAGATATCGGTACACTGACTTGTGTCTCTCAGTCCCCTCACCCTCAGGGAGATATCTGTACACTGACTGGTGTCTCTCAGTCCCCTCTCCCTTGGGGAGATATCTGTATAGTGACTGGTGTCTCTCAGTCCTTCTTGCTCAAGGAGATAGTTGTACAGTGAATGGTGTCTCTCAGTCCCTCTCTCTCAGCGAGATATCTGTACACTGACTGGTGTCTCTCAGTCAATATCCTTCAGGGAGATATCTGTACACTGACCGGTGTCTCTCAGGCCAATCTCCCTCAGGGAGATATCTGTACACTGACTGATGTCTCTCAGTCAATCTCCCTCAGGGAGATATCTGTACAGTGACAGGTGTATCTCAGGCACCTTTCTCTCAAGGAGATATCTGGACACTGACTCGTGTCTCTCAGTCCTGTCTCACACCGAGGTAGCTGTACGCTGACTGGTGTCTTGGAGTCCCCTCTCCCTCAGAGAGATATCTGTACAATGTCTGTTGTCCCTCAGTCCCTCGCACTCAGGAAGATATCTGGACACAGACTTGTATCTATCAGTCCCTCTCACTCAGGTAGATATCAGGAAACTGACTGGTTTCTTTCAGTCCCTCTCCTTCAGGGCTATTTCTGTAAACTGACTGGTGTCTCTCAGTTCCTCTCCCTCAGGGAGATATCTGTACAGTGACGAGTATCTCTCAGTCCCTCTCCCTGAGCGATATATCTGTACACTGACTGGGGTCTCTCAGTTCCTCTCCCTCAGGGAGATATCTGTACAGTGACGAGTATCTCTCAGTCCCTCTCCCTCAGTGAGATATCTGTACACTGACTGGTATCTCTCAGTCCCCTCTCCCTGAGGGAGATATCTGTACACTGACTGGTGTCTCTAAGTCCCTCTCTCTCAGGGAGATATCTGTACACTGAATGTTGTCTCTCAGTCCCTCTCTCTCAGGAAGATATCTGTACACTGACTGGTGTCTCTCAGTCCCCTTTCCACAAGGGAGATATCTGTCCACTGACTGGTGTCTCTCAGCCCCTCTCCCGCAGTGAGATATCTGTACACTGACTGATGTCTATCAGTACCTCTCCCACAGGAAGATATCTGTACACTGACTGGTGCCTCGCAGTCCCCTCTCCCTCAGGGAGATATCTGTAAACTGACTGTTGTCTCTCAGTCCCTCTCCCTCAGGGAGATATCTGTACACTGAATGGTGTCTCTCAGTTCCTCTCCCTCAGGGAGATATCTGTACACTGACTGGTGTCTCTCAGTCCCTCTCTCTCAGGGAGATATCTGTACACTGAATGTTGTCTCTCAGTCCCTCTCTCTCAGGAAGATATCTGTCCACAGACCTGTATCTATCAGTCCCTCTCCCTCAGGTAGATATCTGTACACTGACTGGTGTCTCTAAGTCCCTCTCTCTCAGGGAGATATCTGTACACTGAATGTTGTCTCTCAGTCCCTCTCTCTCAGGAAGATATCTGTCCACAGACCTGTATCTATCAGTCCCTCTCCCTCAGGTAGATATCTGTACACTGACTGGAGTCTCTCAGTCCCTCTCCTTCAGGGAGATATCTGTCCACTGACTGTTGTCTCTCAGTCCCTCTCCCTCAGTGAGATATCTGTACACTGACAGGTGTCTCTCAGACCCTCTCCCTGAGGGAGATATCTGTACACTGACTGGTGTCTCTCAGTCCCCTTTCCACAAGGGAGATATCTGTCCACTGACTGGTGTCTCTCAGTCCCTCTCCCGCAGTGAGATATCTGTACACTGACTGATGTCCCTCAGTACCTCTCCCACAGGAAGATATCTGCACACTGACTGGTGCCTCGCAGTCCCCTCTCCCTCAGGGAGATATCTGTAAACTGACTGGTGTCTCTAAGTCCCTCTCTCTCAGGGAGATATCTGTACACTGAATGTTGTCTCTCAGTCCCTCTCTCTCAGGAAGATATCTGTACACTGACTGGTGTCTCTCAGTCCCCTTTCCACAAGGGAGATATCTGTCCACTGACTGGTGTCTCTCAGTCCCTCTCCCGCAGTGAGATATCTGTACACTGACTGATGTCTATCAGTACCTCTCCCACAGGAAGATATCTGTACACTGACTGGTGCCTCGCAGTCCCCTCTCCCTCAGGGAGATATCTGTAAACTGACTGTTGTCTCTCAGTCCCTCTCCCTCAGGGAGATATCTGTATACTGAATGGTGTCTCTCAGTTCCTCTCCCTCAGGGAGATATCTGTACACTGACTGGTGTCTATCAGTCCCTCTCTCTCAGGGAGATATCTGTACACTGAATGTTGTCTCTCAGTCCCTCTCTCTCAGGAAGATATCTGTCCACAGACCTGTATCTATCAGTCCCTCTCCCTCAGGTAGATATCTGTACACTGACTGGAGTCTCTCAGTCCCTCTCCTTCAGGGAGATATCTGTCCACTGACTGGTATCTCTCAGTCCCCTCTCCCTGAGGGAGATATCTGTACACTGACTGGTGTCTCTCAGTTCCTCTACCTCAGGGAGATATCAGTACACTGACAGGTGTCTCTCAGACCCTCTCCCTGAGGGAGATATCTGTACACTGACTGGTGTCTCTCAGTCCCCTTTCCACAAGGGAGATATCTGTCCACTGACTGGTGTCTCTCAGTCCCTCTCCCGCAGTGAGATATCTGTACACTGACTGATGTCCCTCAGTACCTCTCCCACAGGAAGATATCTGCACACTGACTGGTGCCTCGCAGTCCCCTCTCCCTCAGGGAGATATCTGTAAACTGACTGTTGTCTCTCAGTCCCTCTCCCTCAGGGAGATATCTGTACACTGAATGGTGTCTCTCAGTTCCTCTCCCTCAGGGAGCTATCTGTACACTGACTGGTGTCTCTAAGTCCCTCTCTCTCAGGGAGATATCTGTACACTGAATGTTGTCTCTCAGTCCCTCTCTCTCAGGAAGATATCTGTCCACAGACCTGTATCTATCAGTCCCTCTCCCTCAGGTAGATATCTGTACACTGACTGGAGTCTCTCAGTCCCTCTCCTTCAGGGAGATATCTGTCCACTGACTGGTGTCACTCACTCCCTCTCCCTCAGGAAGATATCTCTACACACACCTGTATCGATCAGTCCCTTTCCCTCAAGGAGATATCTGTACACTGACTGGTGTCTCTCATTCCCTCTCCCGCAGGGAGATATCTGTGCACTGAATGATGTCTCTCAGTCCCCTCTCCCTCGGTGAGATATCTGTATACTGAATGGTGCCTTTCAGTCCCTATCGCTCAGGGACATATCTATACAGCGAACGGTGTTTCTCAGTCCCTCCCCCTCAGGAAGATATCTGTACACTAACTGGTGTCTCGTAGTCCCCTCTCCCTCAGGGAGCTATCTGTAAATTGATTGGCGTCTCTCAGTGCTCTCTCCCTCAGGGAGTTGTCTGTACACTGACTGGTGTCTCTCCGTCCCTCTCCCTCAGGGAGATATCTGTGCACTGACTGGTGTCTCTCAGTCCCAGATCCTTCAGCGAGATATCTGTACACTGACTGCTGTCTCTGAGTTCACTCTCCCTCAGGGAGATATCTGTACATTTACCGGTGTCCCTTAGTCACTCTCTCTCAGGGGGATATCTGCACACTGACTGGTGTTTCTCAGTCTCGGTCCCTCAGCGAGATATCTCTACACAGACCTGTATCTATCAGTCCCTTTCCCTCAGGGAGATATCTGTACACTGACTGGTGTCTCTCATTCCCTCTCCCTCAGGGAGATATCTGTACACTGACTGGTGTTTCTCAGTCCCCTCTCCCTCGGGGAGATATCTGTATACTGAATGGTGTCTTTCAGTCCCTCTCGCTCAGGGAGATATCTGTACAATGAACGGTGTTTCTCAGTCCCTCACTCTCAGCGAGATATCTGTACACTGACTGATGTCTCTCAGTAACTCTCCCTCAGGGAGATATCTGTACACTGACTGGTGTCTCACAGTCCCCTCCTCCTCAGGGAGATATCTTTACACTGACTGGAGTCTCGCAGATCCCTCTCCCTCAGGGAGATATATGTACATTGATTGGAGTCTCTCAGTCCTCTCTCCCTCAGGGAGATATCTGTACATTGACTGGTGTCCCTTAGTCACTCTCTCTCAGGGGGATATCTGCACACTGACTGGTGTTTCTCAGTCACGGTCCCTCAGCGAGATATCTCTACACAGACCTGTATCTATCAGTCCCTTTCCCTCAGGGAGATATCTGTACACTGACTGGTGTCTCTCATTCCCTCTCCCTCAGGGAGATATCTGTACACTGACTGGTGTCTCTCAGTTCCCTCTCCCTCGGGGAGATATCTGTATACTGAATGGTGTCTTTCAGTCCCTCTCGCTCAGGGAGATATCTGTACAACGAACGGTGTTTCTCAGTCCCCTCTCCCTCGGGGAGATATCTGTATACTGAATGGTGTCTTTCAGTCCCTCTCGCTCAGGGAGATATCTGTACAACGAACGGTGTTTCTCAGTCCCCTCGCCCTCAGCAAGATATCTGTGCACTGACTGGTGTCTCTCATTCCCTCTCTCTCAGGGAGATATCTGTACACTGACTGCTGTCTCTCAGTCCGTCTCCCTCATGGAGATATCTGTACACTGACTGTGTCTCTCAGTCCCTCTCCTGCAGGGAGATATCAGTACACTGACTCGTGTCTCTCAGTTCCTCTTCCTCAGGGAGATATCTCGACAGTGACTTATGTCTCTCAGTACCTGTCCCTCAGTGAGATATCTGTGCACTGATTTGTGTCTTCAGTCCCTCTCCCTCAGCAAGATGTCTGGACACGGAACTGTATCTATCAGTCCCTCTCCCTCAGGGAGATATCTCTATACTTACTGTTGCCTCGCAGTCCCCTCTCCCTCAGGGAGATATCTGTACACTGACTGGTGTCACTCAGTCTCTCTCTCTCAGGGAGGTGTCTGCACACTGACTGGTGTCTCTCAGTCCCCTCTCTCTCAGGGACATATCTGTACACTGACGGCTGTTTCTCAGTCCCCTCACCCTCAGGGAGATATCTGTACACTGACTGGTGTCTCTCATTCCCCTCTCCCTTGGTGAGATATCTGTCCACTGACTGGTGTCTCTCACTCCCCTCTCCATCAAGGAGATATCTGTACAATGAATGTTGTCTCTCAGTCCCTCGCCCTCAGGAAGATATCTGTACACAGACCTGTATCTATCAGTCCCTCTCCCTCAGGTAGATATCAGTACACTGACTGGTGTCTTTCAGTCCCTCTCCTTCAGGGCTATTTCTGTACACTGACTGGTGTCTCTCAGTTCCTCTCCCTCAGGGAGATATCTGTACACTGACTGGTGTCTCTCAGTCCCTCTCCCTCAGGGAGATATCTGTACAGTGACGAGTATCTCTCAGTCCCTCTCCCTCAGGGAGATATCTGTCCACTGACTGGTATCTCTCAGTCCCCTCTCCCTGAGCGATATATCTGTTCACTGAGTGGTGTGTCTCAGTCCCTCTCCCTAAGGGAGGTATCTCTACAGTGACTTGTGTCTCTCAGTACCTGTCCCTCAGTGAGATATCTGTGCACTGATTTGTGTCTTCAGTCCCTCTCCCTCAGGGAGATATCTGTACACTTACTGGTGCCTCGCAGTCCCCTCTCCCTCAGGGAGATATCTGTACACTGACTGGTGTCTCTGTCCCTCTCTCACAGGGAGGTGTCTGCACACTGACTAGTGTCTCTCAGTCCCCTCTCCTTCAGGGAGATATCTGTACACTGACAGCTGTTTCTCAGTCCCGTCGCCCGCAAGGAGATATCGGTACACTGACTTGTGTCTCTCAGTCCCCTCACCCTCAGGGAGATATCTGTACACTGACTGGTGTCTCTCAGTCCACTCTCCCTTGGGGAGATATCTGTATAGTGACTGGTGTCTCTCAGTCCTTCTTGCTCAAGGAGATAGTTGTACAGTGAATGGTGTCTCTCAGTCCCTCTCTCTCAGCGAGATATCTGTACACTGACTGGTGTCTCTCAGTCAATATCCTTCAGGGAGATATCTGTACACTGACCGGTGTCTCTCAGGCCAATCTCCCTCAGGGAGATATCTGTACACTGACTGGTGTCTCTCAGTCAATCTCCCTCAGGGAGATATCTGTACAGTGACAGATGTATCTCAGGCACCTTTCCCTCAAGGAGATATCTGGACACTGACTCGTGTCTCTCAGTCCTGTCTCACACCGAGATAGCTGTACGCTGACTGGTGTCTTGGAGTCCCCTCTCCCTCAGAGAGATATCTGTACACTGACTGGTGTCTCGCAGACCCCTCTCCCTCAGCGTGATATCTGTACACTGACTGGTGTCTCTCAGTCCCCTCTCCATCAAGGAGATATCTGTACAATGTCTGTTGTCCCTCAGTCCCTCGCACTCAGGAAGATATCTGGACACAGACTTGTATCTATCAGTCCCTCTCCCTCAGGTAGATATCAGTAAACTGACTGGTTTCTTTCAGTCCCTCTCCTTCAGGGCTATTTCTGTAAACTGACTGGTGTCTCTCCGTTCCTCTCCCTCAGGGAGATATCTGTACAGTGACGAGTATCTCTCAGTCCCTCTCCCTCAGTGAGATATCTGTATACTGACTGGTATCTCTCAGTCCCCTCTCCCTGAGCGATATATCTGTACACTGACTGGGGTCTCTCAGTTCCTCTCCCTCAGGGAGATATCTGTACAGTGACGAGTATCTCTCAGTCCCTCTCCCTCAGTGAGATATCTGTACACTGACTGGTATCTCTCAGTCCCCTCTCCCTGAGGGAGATATCTGTACACTGACTGGTGTCTCTAAGTCCCTCTCTCTCAGGGAGATATCTGTACACTGAATGTTGTCTCTTAGTCCCTCTCTCTCAGGAAGATATCTGTACACTGACTGGTGTCTCTCAGTCCCCTTTCCACAAGGGAGATATCTGTCCACTGACTGGTGTCTCTCAGTCCCTCTCCCGCAGTGAGATATCTGTACACTGACTGATGTCTATCAGTACCTCTCCCACAGGAAGATATCTGTACACTGACTGGTGCCTCGCAGTCCCCTCTCCCTCAGGGAGATATCTGTAAACTGACTGTTGTCTCTCAGTCCCTCTCCCTCAGGGAGATATCTGTACACTGAATGGTGTCTCTCAGTTCCTCTCCCTCAGGGAGATATCTGTACACTGACTGGTGTCTCTAAGTCCCTCTCTCTCAGGGAGATATCTGTACACTGAATGTTGTCTCTCAGTCCCTCTCTCTGAGGAAGATATCTGTGCACAGACCTGTATCTATCAGTCCCTCTCCCTCAGGTAGATATCTGTACACTGACTGGTGTCTCTAAGTCCCTCTCTCTCAGGGAGATATCTGTACACTGAATGTTGTCTCTCAGTCCCTCTCTCTCAGGAAGATATCTGTCCACAGACCTGTATCTATCAGTCCCTCTCCCTCAGGTAGATATCTGTACACTGACTGGAGTCTCTCAGTCCCTCTCCTTCAGGGAGATATCTGTCCACTGACTGTTGTCTCTCAGTCCCTCTCCCTCAGTGAGATATCTGTACCCTGACTGGTATCTCTCAGTCCCCTCTCCCTGAGGGAGATATCTGTACACTGACTGCTGTCTATCAGTCCCTCTGCCTCAGGGAGATATCTATACACTGACGGGTGTCTCTCAGTCCCTCTCATTCAGCGAGATATCTGTACACTGACTGTTGTCTCTCAGTCCGTCTCCCTCAGGGAGATATCTGTACACTGACTGATGTCTCTCAGTTCGCCTCCATCAGGGAGATATCTGTTCACTGACTGGTGTCTCTCAGTCCCTCTCCCTCAGCGAGATTTCTGTACACTGACTGGTGTCTCTCAGTCCCTCTCCCTCAGCGAGATATCTGTACACTGACTGAAATCTCTCAGTGCCCTCTCCCTCAGGGAGATATCTGTGCACTGACTGGTGTCTCTCAGTCCCTCTCCCTCAGCGAGATATCTGTACACTGACTGAAATCTCTCAGTCCCCTCTCCCTCAGGGAGATATCTGTACACTGACTTGTGTCT
Organism: Pristiophorus japonicus; assembly: GCF_044704955.1. Taxonomy (NCBI): domain Eukaryota; kingdom Metazoa; phylum Chordata; class Chondrichthyes; family Pristiophoridae; genus Pristiophorus; species Pristiophorus japonicus. The sequence continues at coordinate 156,001,886 of NC_091984.1, read as the reverse complement.
CCCAGTTCCTCTACCTCAGGGAGATATCTGTCCACTGACTGGTGTCACTCAGTCCCTCTCCCTCATGAAGATATCTCGACACAGACCTGTATCGATCAGTCCCTCTCCCTCAGGGAGATATCTGTACACTGACTGGTGTCCCTCAGTCCCTCTTCCTCAGGGAGATATCTGTACACTGACTGGTGTCTCTCATCGTCTCTCCCTCAGGGAGATATCTGCACACTGACTGGTGGCTCTCAGTTCGCCTCTGTCAGGGAGATATCTGTAAACTGACTCGTTGCTCTCAGTCCACTCTCTCAACGAGATATCTGTACACTGACTGGTGTCTCGCAGTCCCTCTCGCTCAGGGAGGTATCTGTACACTGACTGGTATCTCTCAGACCCTCTCCCTCAGGGAGATATCTGTACACTGACTGGTGTCTCTCAGTCCTTCTCCCTCAGGATGATATCTGTACACAGACCTGTATCTATCACTCCCTCTCACCCAGGGAGATATCTGTACACTGATTGGTGTCTCTCAGTCCCTGTCCCTTAGGGAGATATCTGTACACTGACATGTGTCTCTCAGTCCCTCTACCTCAGTGAGAGATCTGTACACTGACTTGTATCACTCAGTCAATCTCCCTCAGGGAGGTATCTGTACACTGACTGGTGTCACTCAGTCAATCTCCCTCAGGGAGATATCTGTTCACTGACTGGTGTCTCTCAGTCCTTCTCCCTCAGGATAATATCTGTACTCAGACCTGTATCTATCACTCCCTCTCACTCAGGGATATATCTGTACACTGATTGGTGTCTCTCAGTCCCTGTCCTTCAGTGAGATATCTGTGCACTGACATGTGTCTCTCTGTCCCTCTCCCTCAGGGCGATATCTATACACTGACTGGTGTCTCTTAGTCCCCTCTCCCTCAGGGAGATATCTGTACACTGACTGGTGTCTCTCAGACCCGAGCCCTCAGCGAGATATCTGTACAGTGACTGGTGTGTCTCAGTCCCACTCCCTCAGGGAGATATCTATTCACTGACTGGTGTCTCTCAGTCCTCTCTCTCACTGAGTTATCTGCATACTGACTGGTGTCTCTCAGTCCCCTCTCCCTCAGGGAGATATCTGCACACTAACTGGTGTCTCTCAGTTCTTCTCCCTCAGAAAGATTTCTGTACACTCACTGGGGACTCTCAGTCCCGAGCCCTCAGCGAGATATCTGTACAGTGACTGGTGTCTCTCAGTCCAACTCCCTCAGGAAGATATCTGTACACTGACTGGTGACTCTCAGTCCCTCTCCCCCAGGGAGATATCTGTTCACTGACATGTGTCTCTCAGTCCTCTCTCTCACTGAGATATCTGTACACTGACTGGTGTCTCGCAGTCCCCTCTCCCTCAGGGAGATATCTGTACACTGACAGGTGTCTCTCAGTCTCCTCTCAATCAGGGAGACATCTGTACACTGACTGGTGTCTCGCAGTCCCCTCTCCCTCAGGGAGATATCTGTACACTGACTGATGTCTCTCAGTCCCAGACCCTCACGGACATATCTGCACACTGACTGGTATCTCTCAGACCCTCTCCCTCAGGGAGATATCTGTACACTGACTGGTGTCTCTCAGTCCCTGTCCCTCAGCGAGATATCTGTGCACTGACATGTGTCTCTCAGTCCCTCTCCCTCAGGGCGATATCTGTACACTGACTGGTGTCTCTCAGTCCCCTCTCCCTCTGGGAGATACCTGCACATTGACTCGTGTCTCTCAGTTCTTCTCCCTCAGGGAGATATCTGTACACTGACTGGTGTCTCTCAGTCCCGTGCCCTCAGCGAGATATCAGTACAGTGACTGGTGACTCTCAGTCCCACTCCCTCAGGGAGATATCTGTGCACTGACTGGTGTCTCTCAGTCCCTCTCTCTCAGGGAGATATCTGTACACTGTCTTGTGTCTCGCAGTCCCCTCTCCCTCAGGGAGATATCTGTACACTGCCTGTTTCTCTCAGTCCCTCTCCCTCAGGAAGATTTCTAGACACAGACCTCTATCTTTCAGTCCCTCTCCCTCAGGTAGATATCTGTACACTGACTGGTGTCTCTCAATCCCCTCTCCCTCAGGGAGATATCTGTACACTGACTGGTGTCTCTCAGTCCGTCTCCCGCAGGGAGATATCTGTACACTGACTGGTGTCTCTCATTTCCTCTCCCTCAGGGAGATATCTGTACAGTGACTGGTATTTCTCAGTCCCTCTCCCTCAGTGAGATATTTGTACAGTGACTGGTGTCTCTCAGTCCCCTCACCCTCGGAGAGATATCTGTACACTGACTGGTGTCTCTCAGTCCCTCTCTCTCAGCGGGATATTTGGACATTTACTGGTGTCTCTCACTCCGTTTCCCGCAGGGAGATACCTGGACATTAACTGGTCTCTGTCTATCTCCTCTCCCTTGGGGAGATATCTTTACACTGACTGGTGTCTTTCACTCATTCTCCCTCAAAGAGAAATATGTACACTTATTGGTATCTATCAGTCACCTGTCCCTTTGGGAGATATCTGTACACTGACTGCTGTCTATCAGTCCCTCTGCCTCAGGGAGATATCTATACACTGACGGGTGTCTCTCAGTCCCGCTCATTCAGCGAGATATCTGTACACTGACTGGTGTCTCTCAGTCCCTCTCTCTCGGCGAGATATCTGTACACTGACTGGTGTCTCGCAGTCCCCTCTCCCTCAGGGAGATATCTGTACACTGACTGTTGTCTCTCAGTCCGTCTCCCTCAGGGTGATGTCTGTACACTGACTGATGTCTCTCAGTTCGCCTCCATCAGGGAGATATCTGTTCACTGACTGGTGTCTCTCAGTCCTCTCTCTCACTGAGATATCTGTACACTGACAGGTGTCTCTCAGTCTCCTCTCCATCAGGGAGACATCTGTACACTGAGTGGTGTCTCTCAGTCCCTCTCCCTCAGCGAGATTTCTGTACACTGACTGGTGTCTCTCAGTCCCTCTCCCTCAGCGAGATATCTGTACACTGACTGAAATCTCTCAGTGCCCTCTCCCTCAGGGAGATATCTGTGCACTGACTGGTGTCTCTCAATCCCTCTCCCTCAGCGAGATATCTGTACACTGACTGAAATCTCTCAGTCCCCTCTCCCTCAGGGAGATATCTGTACACTGACTTGTGTCTCCCAGTTCCTCTACCTCAGGGAGATATCTGTCCACTGACTGGTGTCACTCAGTCCCTCTCCCTCATGAAGATATCTCGACACAGACCTGTATCGATCAGTCCCTCTCCCTCAGGGAGATATCTGTACACTGACTGGTGTCGCTCAGTCCCTCTTCCTCAGGGAGATATCTGTACACTGACTGGTGTCTCTCATCGTCTCTCCCTCAGGGAGATATCTATTCACTGACTGGTGTCTCTCAGTCCTCTCTCTCACTGAGTTATCTGCACACTGACTGGTGTCTCTCAGTCCCCTCTCCCTCAGGGAGATATCTGCACACTGACTGGTGTCTCTCAGTTCTTCTCCCTCAGAAAGATTTCTGGACACTCACTGGGGATTCTCAGTCCCGAGCCCTCAGCGAGATATCTGTACACTGACTGGTGTCTCTCAGTCCAACTCCCTCAGGAAGATATCTGTACACTGACTGGTGACTCTCAGTCCCTCTCCCCCAGGGAGATATCTGTTCACTGACATGTGTCTCTCAGTCCTCTCTCTCACTGAGATATCTGTACACTGTCTTGTGTCTCACAGTCCCCTCTCCCTCAGGGAGATATCTGTACACTGACTGGTGTCTCTCAGTCCCTCTCCCTCGGGAAGATTTCTAGACACAGACCTCTATCTTTCAGTCCCTCTCCCTCAGGTAGATATCTGTACACTGACTGGTGTCTCTCAATCCCCTCTCCCTCAGGGAGATATCTGTGCACTGACTGGTGTCTCTCAGTTCCTCTACCTCAGGGAGATATCTGTACACTGAATGGTGTCTCTCAGTCCGTCTCCCGCAGGGAGATATCTGTACACTGACTGGTGTCTCTCATTTCCTCTCCCTCAGGGAGATATCTGTACAGTGACTGGTATTTCTCAGTCCCTCTCCCTCAGTGAGATATTTGTACACTGACTGGTGTCTCTCAGTCCCCTCACCCTCGGAGAGATATCTGTACACTGACTGGTGTCTCTCAGTCCCTCTCTCTCAGCGTGATATTTGGACACTGACTGGTGTCTCTCAGTCCGTCTCCCGCAGGGAGATACCTGGACATTAACTGGTCTCTGTCTATCTCCCCTCCCTTGGGGAGATATCTTTACACTGACTGGTGTCTTTCACTCATTCACCCTGAAAGAGATATATGTACACTTATTGGTGTCTATCAGTCACCTGTCCCTTTGGGAGATATCTGTACACTGACTGCTGTCTATCAGTCCCTCTGCCTCAGGGAGATATCTATACACTGACGGGTGTCTCTCAGTCCCTCTCATTCAGCGAGATATCTGTACACTGACTGGTGTCTCTCAGTCCCTCTCTCTCAGCGAGATATCTGTACACTGACTGGTGTCTCGCAGTCCCCTCTCCCTCAGGGAGATATCTGTACACTGACTGTTGTCTCTCATTCCCCTCTCCCTCAGGGAGATATCTGTACAGTGACTGGTGTGTCTCAGTCCCTCTTTCTCAGCGAGATATCTGTACACTGACTGGTGTCTCTCAGTCCCTCTCTCTCAGCGAGATATCTGTACACTGACTGGTGTCTCTCAGTTTCTCTCCCTTCGTGAGTTATCTGTACATTGACTGGTGTCTCTCAGTCCCTCTCCCTCAGGGAGATATCTGTACATTGACTGGTGTCTCGCAGTCCCCTCTCCCTCAGGGAGATATCTGTACACTGACTGCGGTCTCTCATTCCCCTCTCCCTCAGGGAGATATCTGTACTCTGACTGCTGTCTTTCAATCAATCTCCCCCAGGTAGATATCTGTACACTGACTGGTGTCTCTCAGTCCCTCTCCCTCAGGGAGATATCTGTACACTGGCTGTTGTCTCTCAGTCCCTCTCCCTCAGGTAGATATCTGTACACTGACTGGTGTCTCTCAATCCCCTCTCCCTCAGGGAGATATCTGTGCACTGACTGGTGTCTCTCAGTCCCCTCTCCCTCAGGGAGATATCTGTACACTGACTGGTGTCTCTCAGTCCCCTCTCCCTCAGGGACATATCTGTACACTGACTGGAGTCTCTCAGTCCCCTCTCCCTCAGAGAGATATCAGTGCACTGACTGGTGTCTCTCAGTCCCTCTCTCTCACTCGGGGAGATATCTGTACAGTGACTGTTGTCTCTCAGTCCCCTCTCTCTCAGAGAGATATCAGTGCACTGACTGGTGTCTCTCAGTCCCTCTCTCTCCCTCAGGGAGATATCTGTACACTGGCTGGTGTCTCTCAATCCCCTCTCCCTCAGGGAGATATCTGTGCACTGACTGGTGTCTCTCAGTCCCTCTCTCTCCCTCAGGGAGATATCTGTACACTGGCTGGTGTCTCTCAATCCCCTCTCCCTCAGGGAGATATCTGTGCACTGACTGGTGTCTCTCAGTCCCTCTCCCTTGGGGAGATATCTGTACACTGACTGGTGTCTCTCAATCCCCTCTCCCTTGGGGAGATATCTGTACACTGACTGGTGTCTCTCAATCCCCTCTCCCTTGGGGAGATATCTGTACACTGACTGGTGTCTCTCAGTCCCTCTCCCTTGGGGAGATATCTGTACACTGACTGGTGTCTCTCAATCCCCTCTCCCTCAGGGAGATATCTGTACACTGACTGGTGTCTCTCAGTACCTCTCCCTTGGGGAGATATCTGTGCATTTACTGGCTGTTGCTGAGTCGGAGAGGCAGCGTGGTGAGGCCTGTTAAAGGCCAAGCGGGGAGTCGGAGAGGCGGGGCTTGTGCAGCTGCAGCAGGGGCAGAAGGCAAAAAAGAAGTAGAAAGAAATTTAAAGGTGACATCACAGCCAAGGAGGTGAGTGATTGACTGGTGATTGGTAAATAGTTTTTCGATTTCTTTCTTTATCAGTAAGTAACCTTTTAACATTGTTGTTGCCCAATTAAGTTAATCCAAGGGTTAAGTCATGGCAGGGGAGCTCGGACACGTGTTATGCTCCTCCTGCACAATTATGGAAACTCAGGGATACTTCCGGTGTCCCTGACGACTACGTGTGCGGGAAGTGTATCCACCTCCAGCTCCTGACAGACGGCGTTGTGGAGTTGGAGCTGGGAGTGGATTCACTCTGGAGCATCCGCAATGCTGAGAATGACGTGAGTATCACGTTTAGCGAGTTGGTCTCACTGCAGGTAAACGGTACACAGCAAGGTAGTAAATGGGTGACCAGCAGGAAGAGCAGTGCAAGGAAGGTAGTGCAGGGGTCCCCTGCGGTCATCTCCCTGCAAAACAGATACACCGCTTTGGGTACTGTCGGGTGGATAACTCTTCAGGGTAAGACAGCAGCGGCCAAGTTCATGGCACCATGGGTGGCTCTGTTGCACAGGGGGGCAGGAAAAAGAGTGGGAGAGCTATAGTGATAGGGGATTCAATTGTAAGGGGAATAGATAGGCGTTTCTGCAGCTGCAACCGAGACTCCAGGATGGTATGTTGCCTCCCTGGTGCAAGGGTCAAGGACATTCTGAAAAGGGAGGGTGAATAGCCAGTTGTCGTGGTGCATATAGGTACCAAAAATATAGGTAAAAAACAGGATGAGGTCCTACAAGACGAATTTAGGGAGCTTGGAGCCAAATTAAAAAGTAGTACCTTAAAGGTAGTAATCTCAGGATTGCTACCAGTGCCACGTGCTAGTCAGAGTAGGAATCGCAGGATAGCTCAGATGAATACGTGGCTTGAGCAGTGGTGCAGCAGGGAGGGGTTCAAATTCCTGGGACATTGGAACTGGTTCTGGGGGAGGTGGGACCAGTCCAAACTGGACGGTCTGCACCTCGGCAGGACTGGAACCAATGTCCTAGGGGGAATGTTTGCTCGTGCTGTTGGGGAGGAGTTAAACTAATATGGCAGGGGGATAGGAACCTATGCAGGGAGGCAGAGGGAAATAAAATGGAGACAGAGGCAAAAGATAGAAAGGAGAATAGTAAAAGTAGAGGGCAGAGAAACCCAAGGCAAAAAATAGAAAGGGCCACATTACTGCAATATTCTAAAGGGGCAAAGTGTGTTAAAAAGACAAGCCTGAAGGCTCTGTGCCTCAATGCGAGGAGTATTCGGAATAAGGTGGGTGAATTAACTGCACAGATGGCAGGAAATGGATATGATGTAATTGGCATCACGGAGACATGGCTCCAGGATGACCAAAGCTGGGAACTCAACATCCAGGGGTAATCAACATTTAGGAAGGATAGACAGAAAGGAAAAGGAAGCGGGGTGGCATTGCTGGTTAAAGAGGAAATTAATGCAATAGTAAGGAGGGACATTAGCTTGGATGATGTGGAATCGGTATGGGTGGAGCTACGGAATACCAAAGGGCAGAAAACACTAGTGGGAGTTGTGCACAGACCACCAAACAGTAGTAGTGAGGTTGGGGATAGCATCAAACAAGAAATTAGGGATGCGTGCAATAAAGGTACAGCAGTTACCATGGGCGACTTTAATTTACATATAGATTGGGTTAACCAAACTGGTAGCAATGCGGTGGAGGAGGATTTCCTGGAGTGTATTAGGGATGGTTTTCTTGACCAATACGTCGAGGAACCAACTAGAGAGCTGGCCATCCGAGACTGGGTGATGTGTAATGAGAAAGGATTAATTAGCAATCTTGTTGTGCGAGGCCCCTTGAGGAAGAGCGACCATAATACAGTGGAATTCTTCATTAAGATGGAGAGTGACACGGTTAATTCAGAAACTAGGGTCCTGAACTTAAGAAAAGCTAACTTCGACGGCATGAGGCGTGAATTGGCTAGAATAGACTGGCGAGTGATACTTAAAGGGTTGACGGTGGATAGGCAATGGCAAACATTTAAAGATCACATGGATGAACTTCAACAATTGTACATCCCTGTCTGGAGTAAAAATAAAACAGGGAAGGTGGCTCAACCGTGGCTAACAAGGGAAATTAAGGATAGCGTTAGATCCAAGGAAGAGGCATATAAATTGGCCAAAAAAAGCAGCAAATCTGAGGAATGGGAGAAATTTAGAATTCCACAGAGGAGGACAAAGGGTTTGATTAGGAGGGGGAGAATAAAGTATGAGAGGAAGCTTGCCGGGAACATAAAAACTGACTGCAAAAGCTTCTATAAATATGTGAAGAGAAAAAGATGAGTGAAGACAAATGTAGGTCCCTTGCAGTCAGACTTAGGTGAATTTATAATGTGGAACAAAGAAATGGCAGACCAATTGAACAAATACTTTGGTTCTGTTTTCACGAAGGAAGACACAAATAACCTTCCGGAAATACTAGGGGACCGAGGGTCTAGTGAGAAGGAGGAACTGAAGGATATCCTTATTAGGCAGAAAATTGTGTTGGGGAAATTGATGGGATTGAAGGCCGATAAATCCCCGGGGCCTGATTGTCTGCATCCCAGAGTACTTAAGGAAGTGGCCCTAGAAATAGTGGATGCATTGGTGATCATTTTCAAACAGTCTATCGACTCTGGATCAGTTCCTATGGACTGGAGGGTAGCTAATGTAACACCACTTTTTAAAAAAGGAGGGAGAGAGAAAACAGGTAATTATAGACTGGTTAGCCTGACATCAGTCGTGGGGAAAATGTTGGAATCAATTATTAAAGATGAAATAGCAGCGCATTTGGAAAGCAGTAACAGGATCGGTCCAAGTCAGCATGGATTTATGAAAGGGAAATCATGCTTAACAAATCTTCTGGAATTTTTTGAGGATGTAACTAGTCAAGTGGACAAGGGAGAACCAGTGGATGTGGTGTATTTGGACTTTCAAAAGATCTTTGACAAGGTCCCACATCAGAGATTGGTGTGCAAAATCAAAGCACATTGTATTGGAGGTAATGTACTAACGTGGATAGAGAACTGGTTGGCAGACAGGAAGCAGAGAGTCGGAATAAACGGGTCCTTTTCGGAATGGCAGGCCGTGATTAGTGGAGTGCCGCAGGGCTCAGTGCTGGGACCCCAGCTCTTTACAAGATACATTAATGATTTGGATGAAGGAATTGAATGTAATATCTTCAAGTTTGCAAATGACACTAAACTGGGAAGCGGTGTGAGCTGTGAGGAGGATGCTAAGAGGCTGCAGTGTGACTTGGACAGGTTAGGTGAGTGGGCAAATGCATGGCAGATGCAGTATAATGTGGATAAATGTGAGGTTATCCACTTTGGAGGCAATAACACAAAGGCAGAATATTATCTGAATGGCGGCAGATTAGGATAGGGGGAGGTGCAACGAGACCTGGGTGTCTTGGTTCATCAGTCGTTGAAAGTTGGCATGCAGGTACAGCAGGCAATGAAGAAGGCAAATGGTATGTTGGCCTTCATAGCGAGTGGATTTGAGTATAGGAGCAGGGAGGTCTTACTGCAATTGTACAGGGCCTTGGTGAGGCTTCACCTAGAATATTGTGTTCAGTTTTGGTCTCCTAATCTGAGGAAGGACGTTCTTGCTATTGAGGGAGTGCAGCGAAGGTTCACCAGACTGATTCCCAGGATGGCGGGACTGACATATGAGGAGAGACTGGATCAAGTGGGCCTTTATACATTGGAGTTTAGAAGGATGAGAGGGGATCTCATAGAAACATATAAGATTCTGACAGGACGGGACAGGTTAGATGCGGGAAGAATGTTCCCAATGTTGGGGAAGTCCAGAACCAGGGGTCACAATCTTAGGTTAAGGGATAGGCCATTTGGGACTGAGATGAGGAGAAACTTCTTCACTCAGAGAGTTGTTAACCTGTGGAATTCTCTACAAGAGGGAGTTAGATATGGCCCTTACGGCTAAAGGGATCAAGGGGTATGGAGAGAAAGCAGGAAAGGGGTACTGATGTGGATGATCAGCCATGATCGTATTGAATGGCGGTGCAGACTCGAAGGGCCGAATGGCCTACTCCTGCACCTATTTTCTATGTTTCTATAAGTTTCTATGTTTCTATCCCTGCCGCTACTTCTCTTAAAACCCTAGGATGCAAGCCATTAGGTCCAGGGGACTCATCCACCTTTCGTCCCATTATTTCACAGAATACTGCTTCATTCGTGATAGTGATTGTATTAAGTTCCTCCCTCCCTATAGCCCTTTGACTATCCATTATTGTGTTTTTGGTGTCTTCGACCGTGAAGACCGATACAAAATATTTGTTCAACGTCTCTGCCATTTCCCTGTTCCCCATTATTAATTCCCCAGACTCATCCTCCAGGGGATCAACATTTACTTTAGCCACTCTTTTCCTTTTTATATACCTGTAGAAACTCTTACTATCTGTTTTTATATTTCGTGCTAGTATACTTTCATAATCTATCTTCCCTCTCTTTATTGTCTTTTTAGTCGTCCTTTGCTGGCTTTTAAAGTTTCCCAATCCTCTGGCCTCCCACTAGTCTTGGCCACATTGTATGCCCTTTACATTCAATTTGATACCCTCCCTTATTTCCTTAGTTAGCCACAGATGGTATACCTTCTCTTACAGTCTTTCCTTCTCATTGGGATATATTTTTGTTGCGAGTTATGAAATATCTCCTTAAATGTCTGCCACTGTTCATCAACCGTCCCATTCTTTAGTCTATTTTCCCAGCTTACTTTAGCCAACTCTGTCCTCATACCTTTGTAGTCCCCTTTATTTAATCTTAGGAACCTGGTTTGAGAACCAACTTTCTTACCCTCCAACTGAATTTGAAATTCAACCATGTTATGGTCACTCATTCCAAGAGGATCCTTTACTAGGAGATCATTTATTAATCCTGTCTCATTACACAGTACCAGATCTAAGATAGCCAGCTCCCTGGTTGGTTCCGCAACGTACTGTTCAAGGAAACTATCCCGGATACACGCTATGAACTCCTCATCAAGACTACCTGGTGAACCTGTGGAATTATCTACCACAGAAAGTTGTTGAGGCCAATTCACTAAATATATTCAAAAAGGAGTTAGATGTAGTCCTTACTACTCGGGGGATCAAGGGGTATGGTGAGAAAGCAGGAATGGGGTACTGAAGTTGCATGTTCAGCCATGAACTCATTGAATGGTGGTGCAGGCTCGAAGGGCCGAATGGCCGACTCCTGCACCTATTTTCTATGTTTCTATGTTTCTACCCTGGCCAAATTGCTTTGTCCAATCAATATGAAGGTTAAAATCGCCCATGATTATTGCCATTCCTTTATTTTAAGCCTCCATTATTTCTTGATTTATACTCCATCCAACAGTGTAGCTAATGTTAGGGGGGTTTACAAACTACACCCACCAGCGACTTTTTCCCCTTATTATTCCTTATCTCCACCCAAACTGATTCAACATCTTGATCCTCTGAGGCAATATCGTTTCTCACTGATGCACTGATCTCATCCTTTACTAACATGCTACCCCACCTCCTTTTCCTTTCTTTCTGTCCTTCCAAATTGTCAAATACCCCATAATATTTAGTTCCTAATATCTATACACTGCCTGGTGTCTCTCAGTCCCTCTCCTTCAGGAAGATATCTGCATACTGACTGGTGTCTCTCAGTCCCTCTCCCTCAGGAAGATATCTGCATACTGACTGGTGTCTCTCAGTCCCTCTCCCTCAGGGAGATATCTGTACACTGACTGATGTCTCTCAGTCCCTCTCCCTCAGGGAGATATCTGTATACTGACTGATGTCTCTTAGTCCCTCTCCCTCAGGGAGATATCTGTACACTGACTGATGTCTCTCAGTCCCTCTCCCTCAGGGAGATATCTGTACACTGACTGATGTCTCTCAGTCCCTCTCCCTCAGGGAGATATCTGTACACTAGAAACATAGAAAATAGGTGCAGGAGCAGGCCATTCAGCCCTTCTAGCCTGCACCGCCATTCAATGAGTTCATGGCTGAACATGAAACTTCAGTACCCCCTTCCTGCTTTCTCGCCATAACCCTTGATCCCCCGAGTAGTAAGGACTTCATCTAACTCCCTTTTGAATATATTTAGTGAATTGGCCTCAACTACTTTCTGTGGTAGAGAATTCCACAGGTTCACCACTCTCTGGGTGAAGAAGTTTCTCTCAGTCTCTCTCCCTCAGGGTGATATCTGTACACTGACTGATGTCTCTTAGTCCCTCTCCCTCAGGAGATATTTGTACACTGACTGGTGTCTCTCAGTCCCTCTCCCTCAGGGAGATATCTGTACACTGACTGGTGTCTCTCAGTCCCTCTCCCTCAGGGAGATATCTGTACACTGACTGGTGTCTCTCAGTCTCTCTCCCTCAGGGTGATATCTGTACACTGACTGGTGTCTCGCAGTCCCGTCTCCCTCAGGGAGATATCTGTACACTGACTGATGTCTCTCAGTCCCTCTCCCTCAGGGAGATATCTGTACACTGACTGGTGTCTCTCAGTCCCTCTCCCTCAGGGAGATATCTGTACACTGACTGGTGTCTCTCAGTCCCCTCTCCCTCGGAGATATCTGTACACTGACTGGTGTCTCTCAGTCCCTCTCCCTCAGGGAGATATCTGTACACTGACTGGTGTCTCTCAGTCCCCTCTCCCTCGGAGATATCTGTACACTGACTGGGATCTCTCAGTCCCTCTCCCTCAGGGAGGTATCTGAACAGTGACTGGGGTCTCTCACCTGGTCCAGACACTCCATAGACGTATCCAACCATGGTCTCACGTTCTTCATTGCATATTTTGGGTAGTTTTTGGAAGTCCATGCTGCGTCTGGAGGGTGAGGAAGAGAAGGAAGGAGAAGTGTTAAGAGGAGAGGTGGGACAGTGAGCTGCAGAGCTGCACTTCCACACCAGATACCGAGCGCTGCTCCCACTACAGACCGACAGAAGCCATATTGAACACCACTTGGCTACTCAAGAATATAACATCTAGGAGTAGGAGTAGGCCATTCGTCCCTCGAAGTCTGCTCCGCCATTCAATAAGATCATGGCTGATCTTCGATCATGTCTCAGTACGTAGCTCCAGCGGTTCCTTGCCAGAAATTTGTGGGTTCAAGTCCCAGTCCAGAGATTTCAGCACAAAATCTATGCTGACACTCGAGTACAGAGCTGAGCGAGCGCCACACTGTCAGAGGGGCAGTACTGAGGGAGTGCTGCACTGTTGGAGGGGCAGTACTGAGGGAGTGCTGCGCTGTCGGAGGGACAGTACTGAGGGAGTGCTGTACTGTCGGAGGGGCAGTACTGAGGGTGTGCTGCACTGTCGGGGGGGCAGTACTGAGGGAGCGCTGCAGTGTCGGAGGGGCAGTACTGAGGGAGTGCTGCACTGTTGGAGGGGCAGTACTGAGGGAATGCTGCACTGTCGGCGGGGCAGTACTGAGGGAGTGCTGCACTGGCGGAGGGGCAGTACTGAGGGAATGCTGCACTGTCGGAGGGGCAGTACTGAGGGAGTGCTGCACTGTCGGAGGGGCAGTACTGAGGGAGTGCCGCACTGTTGGTGGGGCAGTACTGAGGGAGTGCCGCACTGTCGGAGGGGCAGTGCTGAGGGAGCACTGCACTGTCGGAGAGGCAGTACTGAGGGAGCGCTGCACTGTCGGAGGGGCAGTATGGAGGGAGCACCGTACTGTCGTAGGGGCAGTACTGAGGGCGCGCTGCACTGTCGGCGGGGCAGTACTGAGGGAGTGCTGCACTGGCGGAGGGGCAGTACTGAGGGAACGCTGCGCTGTCGGAGGGGCAGTACTTGGGGACTGCTGCACTGCCGGAGGGGCAGTACTGAGGGAGTGCCGCACTGTTGGAGGGGCAGTACTGAGGGAGTGCTGCACTGTTTGAGGAGCAGTAGTGAGGGATTGCTGCACTGTGGGTGGGGCAGTGCTGAGGGAGCGCTGCACTGTCGGAGGGACAGTTCTGAGGGAGCTCTGCACTGTTGGAGGGACAGTACTGAGGGAGCACCGCAGTGTCGGAGGGGCAGTACTGAGGGAGTGCTGCACTGTTGGAGGGGCAGTACTGAGGGAGTGCTGCACTGTTGGAGGGGCAGTACTGAGGGAGTGCTGCGCTGTCGGAGGGGCAGTACTGAGGGAGTGCTGTACTGTCGGAAGGGCAGTACTGAGGTTGTGCTGCACTGTCGGGGAAGGGCAGTACTGAGGGAGTGCCACGCTGTCGGAGGGGCAGTACTGAGGGAGTGCCACGCTGTCGGAGGGGCAGTACTGAGGGAGTGCAGCACTGTTGGAGGGGCAGTACTGAGGGAATGCTGCACTGTCGGAGGGGCAGTACTGAGGGAGTGCTGCACTGTGGGAGGGGCAGTACTGAGGGAGTGCCGCACTGTTGGAGGGGCAGTACTGAGGGAGTGCCGCACTGTTGGAGGGGCAGTACTGAGGGAGTGCCGCACTGTTGGAGGGGCAGTACTGAGGGAGTGCCGCACTGTCGGAGGGGCAGTACTGAGGGAGTGCTGCACTGTTGGAGGGGCAGTACTGAGGGAGTGCCGCACTGTCGGAGGGGCAGTACTGAGGGAGTGCCGCACTGTCGGAGGGGCAGTACTGAGGGAGTGCTGCACTGTTGGAGGGGCAGTACTGAGGGAGTGCCGCACTGTCGGAGGGGCAGTGCTGAGGGAGTGCCGCACTTTCAGATGTGCTATCTTTCAGATGGGACGTTAAACCGAGGCCCTGTCTGCTCTCTCAGGTGGATGTAAAAGATCCCACGGCCAGTATTTCGGAGAAGAGCAGAGGAATTATTTCCGGTATCCTGGGGCCAATATTTATCCCTCAACCAACTTCACTAAAACAGATTATCTGATGATTATCACGTTGCGGTTTTTGGGAGCTTGCTGTGTGCAAATTGGCTGCCGCTTTTCCCACATTACAGCAATGACTACACTCCGGAAGTACTTCATTGGCTGTAAAGCGCTTTGGGACGTGCTGAGGGAGGGGCTATAAAAATACAAGTCTTTTCTATCATATACTTCAACTCCCACCTATCCCTCGAGTCCCATAGTGCCCTACTCTCTATTGATCTCCGTCTTGAGTACACTCAGAGGGTGAGCCTCCACAGCCCTCTGGGGCAGAGAATTCCAGAGACTCACCCCGCTCTGAGTGAAGAAATTTCTCCTCATCTCAGTCCTAAATGGCGGACCCCTTATCCTGAGACTGTGACCCTCCTCCAGTCCCCACACCCCTCCCTATCTCTGTAACTTCCTCCAGCCCCTGCAAACCCTCCCTATCTCTGTAACCTCCTCCAGCCCTACACCACTCCCTATCTCTGTAACCCCCTCCAGCCCCTACACCCCTCCCAATCTCTGTAACCTCCTCCAGCCCCTACATCCCCCAAGATCTCTTGCGCTCCTCCAATTCTGGCCTCTTGAGCCTCCCCGATTTCCATCGCTCCTCCATCAGTAGCCGTGCCTTCAGCTGCCTGGGCCCCAAGCTCTGGAACTCCCTCCCTAAACCTCTCCGCCTCTCTCTTCCTTTAAGACATTTCTTAAAGCCCCCCACTTTGCCCAAGCTTTTGGTCTCCTGCCCTAATACCTCCTTACCTGACTCGCTGTCAAATTTTATTTGATAATCGCTCCTGTGAAGCACCTTGGGACGTTTAACTGCGTTAAAGGCGCTATGTAAATTGTTGTTGTGTACAGAGGACAGAGAGAGCAGAGATGGAAGATATGCATCACAGAAAATCGCAGAGATAATATCTCAAGTTTACAAAATATTCAGTCCCCGATCCGATATCTGATCACAGAGTCAAGGACAAGTCAAGCCCATTTCTCAAGGACGCGACATTTCCCAACACATCTCAGTTCCTCATCTTCAAATATCCCTGAACCCACTTATTCAAACCCCCCCACAGCCCATGTACACAACCCCCCGCCACAGCCCATGTACACTCTCCACTCCCACAGCCCATGTATACTTTCCCTCCACAGCCCATGTACACTCTCCTGCCTCCCACAGCCCATTTACACTCTCCCCCGCCGACAACCCATGTACACCCGCCCCCCACAGCGCATGTACATTCCCCCATCCCACAGCCCATGTAAACTCTCCGCCCCCACGGCCCATATACACTCTTCCCCCCGACAGCCCATGTACACTCACCACCCCCGCCCCCTGCCCCCACAGCCAAAGTAGATTCTCCACCCCCAGCCACAACCCATGTGCACTCCCCCCTCCCACAGCCCATGTACACTCTCCCCCCCGACAGCCCATGTACACTTCCCCCTCCCACAGCCCATGTACATTCTCCCCCGCCCACAGTCCATGTACACTCTCCCCCCACCCGCCCACAGTCATGTACACTCCCCATCCCACAGCCCATGTACACTCTCCCCCCGCGACAGACCATGTACAGTCTTCCCTCCCACAACCCATGTACACTCCCCCTCCCACAGCGCATGTACACTCTCCCCCCGCGACAGACCATGTACAGTCTTCCCTCCCAAAGCCAATGTACACTCTCCACCCCCACAGCCCACATGCACTCTCCCCTCCAACAGCCCATGTACACTCTCCACCCCCACAGCCAATGTAGACTCCCCACTACAGCCCATGTACACTCTCCCCCCCACCCGCAGCCCATGTACACACCCCTCCCTCAGCCCATGCACACTCTCCCCTTCCACAGCCCGTGTACACACACCCCTACAGCCCACGTATATTCTCCTCTCCAACAGCCCATGTGCAGTCTCCCCCCCACAGCCCATGTACACTCTCCCCGCCACAGCCCATGTACACTCTCACCCGACAGCCAATGTACACTCCTCCCCTCACAGCACATGTACACTCGCCCTTCACACAGCCCCTGTACACTCCCCCTGCCCCACAGCCCATGTATACTTTCCCCTCCCACCGCCCATGTACACCCCCCCCACAGCCCATGTAA